>NC_045963.1:6651224-6673724 GCF_010909765.2 Amblyraja radiata | reverse complement strand
ATGGTTCGATTGTGATCACGCATTGTCTTTCTGCTGACTGGATAGCACGCAACAAAAGCTTTTCACTGTACCTCGGTACACGTGACAATAAACTAAACTGAACTCTTTGGCCCATGAAGTGAGGGACAACTCTTCCCTCTCACCCCTGACCCATACGACCCTCTCCCATCCAACGATCTATCAGGAGGTGAAGAGGAGAGCAGGGCTGAGGGGATTCTGAGATGTCTCTGCATTTGGAAAGGAAAGATATGGCTTTGGGCATGGGGAATTGTGTGATAAAACGTAGTGCAACACAGGGAGCAGGCTTAATATGTTCGTGCTGACCATATAGCAAGCTAGGGTGGTGGACTCTGCCTGTACATGACCCACATGTCTCCTGTTCCCTGCATTTGAATGTGTTTTTTGAAGGCGACCAACAGGATTGGTGAGGGCAGTGCTGTAGGCAACGTCTCCGAGATTTAACAAAACCTTTGACAAAATCTTTGGTTGGCATGGGTCATAGCAGTAGAGCTACTACCTTAAGGACCTGTCCCACCAGCATGCGACTGCATGCGGCGAGCACGACCAAACCGGAAGCGGGGGCCATGCGGAGGTCGAGTGATCCCGTACTCGGCTGGGTGAGTGGGCAAATGTTTGGCAGATGCAGTATAATGTGAGGTTATCCATTTTGGTGGCAAAAACAGGAAAGCAGACTATTATCTAATGGTGGCCGACTAGGAAAAGGGGAGATGCAGCGAGACCTGGGTGTCATGGTACACCAGTCATTGAAAGTAGGCATGCAGGTGCAGCAGGCAGTGAAGAAAGCGAATGGTATGTTAGCTTTCATAGCAAAAGGATTTGAGTATAGGAGCAGGGAGGTTCTACTGCAGTTGTACAGGGTCTTGGTGAGACCACACCGGGAGTATTGCGTACAGTTTTGGTCTCCAAATCTGAGGAAGGACATTATTGCCATAGAGGGAGTGCAGAGAAGGTTCACCAGACTGATTCCTGGGATGTCAGGACTGTCTTATGAAGAAAGACTGGATAGACTTGGTTTATACTCTCTAGAATTTAGGAGATTGAGAGGGGATCTTATAGAAACTTACAAAATTCTTAAGGGGTTGGACAGGCTAGATGCAGGAAGATTGCTCCCGATGTTGGGGAAGTCCAGGACAAGGGGTCACAGCTTAAGGATAAGGGGGAAATCCTTTAAAACCGAGATGAGAAGAACTTTTTTCACACAGAGAGTGGTGAATCTCTGGAACTCCCTGCCACAGAGGGTAGTCGAGGCCAGTTCATTGGCTATATTTAAGAGGGAGTTAGATGTGGCCCTTGTGGCTAAGGGGATCAGAGGGTATGGAGAGAAGGCAGGTACGGGATACTGAGTTGGATGATCAGCCATGATCATATTGAATGGCGGTGCAGGCTCGAAGGGCCGAATGGCCTACTCCTGCACCTAATTTCTATGTTTCTATGTTTCTATGTACGAGTTGACGCGAAGTTCGAGCGAAGTCCGCGGGAAGTTCGCGCTAGGCGTACGCCGTCAAGACGCTGCGTACGGCGTCGAGGCGGCTGCGGGCCGACAGGCCGTTGCCGCACGGAATTTTTGGACAGTGTCAGTTTTTCGGATGTCGGGACCAGCTCCGCACAACTCCATACGGCTCCGGCGATGGAAGTGGGACCGGCCCCGCGAGGCCGTACGGCTCAAGCCACCACGTTAGGTCGCGCTTGCCGCATGCAGTCGCATGCTGGTGGGACCGGCCCTTTACAGTGCCAGGGACCCGGGTTTGATCCCGACTACGGGTGCCGTTTGTAGGAGGTTCTCCCCCTGACCTGCGAGGGTTTTCTCTGAGATCTTTGGTTTCCTCCCACACTCCAAAGACGTAGGCTAATTGCATTGGTATAAGTGTAAATTGTCCCCAGTACATGTAGGATGGTGTTAGTGTGCGGGGATCGCTGGTCGGTGTGGACTTGGTGGGCCGAAGGACCCGTTTTTGCCCTGTTTCTCGAAACAAAACAAAAGGTCCGCATGGTAGTAAGGTCTAGGCGATTAGATTACATTGGATCAAGGCTGAGTTAGCCAATGGGAAACAAAATGTGCTTGGTGATAGGAGACAGAGGGTGGTATTGGAGGATTGATTTTCAGGATGGAAGCCTGTGACCAGTGGTATGCCTCTGGGATCAGTGATGGGACCACTAATGATAGAGAATGCAGTTGGCATGGCCAGTAAGTTTGCAGCTGGCTTCAAAACTGGTTGTGTTGTGGCAGTTATTGAAGATCACCACAGGATCAACTGAGGAAGTGAAGTGGGCCAAGTAAAAGCAGGTGGAGGTTTTGAAATGTTCAAAACCTTTCGCCGACACTGATGCGCCATTCAATGACGCCGGCAGTCGCCGAAAAAAATCGCCAAGTGGGACAGGCCCTTTAGGCGACTTCAGGCGACTGCCTGGAACTAGTTTTAATGGAATTCACCTATAACGCCTGGCGAAAACCTACGACAACCTACGACAGCAAAAATCGTCGCCACTGTCGCTGAAATTTTTTCAACACGTTGAAAATTTAGCGGCAGTCGCCTGAAGTCTCCCGAAAAATCGCCCGTGGGACATGCCCATGAATAGAGAGACCGAGGGGGTGAAGGTACCTAGTTCCCTCCATGTGACTACAGCAGTAGACAGGGTGGTGAACAAGGCCGTGACACGTTTCCCTTGGGCATAGACAACATGGATGGACACAGCTTTTTCCCAGGCTAAGGGAGTCTAAAACTAGAGGGCGCAGGTTTTAATCAGGGGATCTGAGGGACAACTTTTATAACACTGAAGGTAGTGGGCGTTGGGTAGTGGAGCTGCCAGCAGAAACATTTGAGGCGGGCAGGCAGAATAACAACATTTAAAAGACATTTGGATGGTACATAGATAGGAAAATTGAAAATGGGGCAAGGCCGGGCAAGTGGGTCTAGCTCAGTTAGGTGACTTGGACACGTTGGGCCAGAGAGCCCGTTTTCTTGCTCTGACTCCTTATTAGCAGTCTTTAATGTGGATTCATAAGGTCGTAAGTGATAGGAGCAGAATTGGGCCATTCAGCCCATCAAGTCTACTCCGCCATTCAATCATGGCTGATCTATCTCTCCCTCCTAACCCCATTCTCCTGCCTTCTCCCCACAACCCCTGACACCTGAACTAATCATGAATCTTTCTAACCTTAAAAATATCCACGGACTTGACCTCCACAGCCTTCTGTGGCAAAGAATTCCACAGATTCACCACCCACTGACTAAAGAAATTCCTCCTCATCTCCTTCCGAAAGGAACTTCCTTTAATACTGAGGCTATGACCTCTGGTCCTAGACTCTCCCACTAGTGGAAACATCCACTCTATCCAGACCTTTCCCTATTTGGTAAGTAAACCCACTCATTCCTGGGATATTTCTCGTAAACCTCCTCTGGACCCACTCCAATGCCAGTACATGCTTCTTCAGATATGGAGCCCAAAATAGCTCACAATATTCCAAATGCGGCCTGACTGGCCTTCTGTCCTTCCTAACGTAGACCTCCTTATTCACACCCAACACCACCCTAACTCTTTCTACATCTGGCCTGCCATCCTCCTAATTCACCCACCCCTACACCCACACACCCCAAAATCCACACAACAATGTCTAGCCTAGCCAATCACCCACCCACCCACTCATTGGAGACAGAGGTTAGAGGATGGTTAGTGGACCTAGACTACCTATTGACTCCCTGCACACCACTGCTTGCTGAGTTTAGTTTAGTTTAGAGATTCAGCGTGGAAACAGGCCCTTCGGCCCACCGAGTTCGTACCGACCAGCGATTAACACTATCCTACACACACACTAGGGACAATTTACAATTATACCTAAGCCAACTAGTCTACAAACCTGTACGTCTTTGGAGTGTGGGAGGAAACAGAAGATCTGACCAGGGCTCTGGTGAGACCACATCTGGAGTATTGTATACAGTTTTGGTCTCCTAATTTGAGGAAGGACATCCTTGTGATTGAGGCAGTGCTGCGTAACCATATAACAATTACAGCACGCAAACAGGCCAT
This sequence comes from Amblyraja radiata, assembly GCF_010909765.2. Lineage (NCBI taxonomy): Eukaryota > Metazoa > Chordata > Chondrichthyes > Rajiformes > Rajidae > Amblyraja > Amblyraja radiata. Next base: position 6,669,677 of record NC_045963.1, on the reverse strand, counting down.
CTCGACCCTTCTAGTCCGTGCCGAACACATAATCTCCCCTAGTCCCATATACCTGCGCTCAGACCATAACCCTCCATTCCTTTCCCATCCGTAAGTTCATGAGATTGATCCCTGGGATGGCGGGACTGTCACATGAGGAAAGATTGAAAAGACTAGGCTTGTATTCACTGGAGTTTAGAAGGATGAGGGGGATATCTTAGAGAAACATATAAAATTATAAAAGGACTGGACAAGCTAGATGCAGGAAAAATGTTCCCAATGTTGGGAGAGTCCAGAACCAGGGGCCACAGTCTTAGAATAAAGGGGAGGCCATTTAAGAATGAGGTGAGAAAAAACATTTTCACATAGAGAGTTGTGAATTTGTGGAATTCCCTGCCACAGAGGGCAGTGGAGGCCAAGTCACTGGATGGATTTAAGAGCGAGTTAGATAGAGCTCTAGGGGCTAGTGGAATCAAGGGATATGGGGAGAAGGCAGGCACGGGTTATTGATTGGGGACGATCAGCCATGATCGCAATGAATGGCGGTGCTGGCTCGAATGGCTAACTCCTGTACCTATTTTCTATGCTTCTATCTTGGAGAAAACCTACGCTGGTCACGGGGAGAACGTACAAACTCCGTACAGACAGCACCCGTAGTCAGGATGGAACCCGGGTCTCTAGGTTTGAGGTTTGCATGGCCTCCATTTGGCCTGGGGGTGTCGGCACTTTCGGCAGATTCTGCCTCTGTCTACAGATGCCTTGTTTTATGGACCAACATCAAACCCGGGCACATGCCATTCATTCTGATGAAATAACCACATTTAATGCTTCCCAACCCACACCCTGCTTCATCAACAGAGGCCCATTTCAATCGCCAATTGTGTCAAAAGTCAGTTACCTGAATAGGCTGTGGATTGTGTGAACAGGGGGCTTAAGGCGAGGTTTGTGCTATTTCGGCACAGTCCTCAGGCTGGTGAGCGATGGCTGTTGACACAGCTGGCCTGTGTTTCCACTTGCCTCTCGCTCACATTGATGCAATCTCCCTTCTCCTTGCCGTCTAACACAAGGACTGCTCATTCATCGAGTCACAGACAGGTCACTGTGTGAACATTCAAGGTTGGAGCAGGCAGAGACCACATCAAGCCTGCTTCGACAATAGACCACGGTTTACCCAGCTCGTACCCTGTCTGCCCGCACTCAGCTCTCTCTCACTGCACGCTCATCAATCTATCACCCTCTGCCGTGGCAGCATTCAACTTCCTTTGAGGAAAAGGGGAACATATTGTACCTCATCTCTGCCTTAAATGGGTGGAGATAGGGACATGGATAAGGTGGATGGTCACAGTCTTTCAACCAGGGAATTGAAAGTCTAAAACTAAAGGGCATATGTTACAGGTTAGAGGGGGAAGATTTACAAGGGATGTGATGGTGTTGGGTATATAGGGCACGCTGTCAGAGGGTCATTAACGCAGGCACCATAACAATATTTAAAAGATATTTGGGCAGTAAATGGATTGGAAGATAGAAACATAGAAAATAGGTGCAGGAGTAGGCCATTCGGCCCTTCGAGCCTGCACCGCCATTCAATATGATCATGGCTGATCATCCAACTCAGTATCCTGTACCTGCCTTCTCTCCATACCCCCTGATCCCTTTAGCCACAAGGGCCACATCTAACTCCCTCTTAAATATAGCCAATGAACTGGCCTCAACTACCTTCTGTGGCAGAGAGTTCCAGAGATTCACCACTCTCTGTGTGAAAAATGTTTTTCTCATCTCGGTTTTAAAGGATTTCCCCCTTATCCTTAAGCTGTGACCCCTTGTCCTGGACTTCCCCAACATCGGGAACAATCTTCCTGCATCTAGCCTGTCCAACCCCTTAAGTACAAGCCGAGTCTATCCAGTCTTTCTTCATATGAAAGTCCTGACATCCCAGGAGTCAGTCTGGTGAACCTTCTCTGTACTCCCTCTATGGCAAGAATGTCTTTCCTCAGATTAGGAGACCAAAACTGTACGCAATACTCCAGGTGTGGTCTCACCAAGACCCTGTACAACTGCAGTAGAACCTCCCTGCTCCTATTCTCAAATCCTTTTGCTATGAAGTGGCATGGTGGCGCAGTGCTTCCTGTGCCAGAGACCCGAGTTTGATCCTGGTTATGGGTGCTTGACTGTACAGAGTTTGTACGTTCTCCCTGTGACAAGTTCACAAGTTACCGGAGTAGAATTAGGCCATTCGGCCCATTGAGTCTATTCCGCCATTCAATCATGGCTGATCTCTGCCCCCTAATCCCATTTTCCTGCCTTCTTTCCATAACCCTTGACACCCACTCTAATCAAGAATTCGTCTATCTCTGCCTTAAATATATCCACTGACTTGACCTCCACAGCCCTCTGTGGCAATGAGTCCCACAGATTCACTACCCTCTGACTAAAGAAGTTCCTCCTCACCTCCTTTCTAAAAGAGCGCCCTTTAATTCTGAGGCTATGATCTCTGGTCCTAGACTCTCCCACCAGTGGAAACATCCTTTCCACATCCACTCTATCTATGCCTTTCATTATTCTGTAAGTTTCAATGGGGTGGGTCCCCCCTCAACCTTCTAAACTCCAGCGAGGAGCGGCCCAGTGCTACCAGACGCTCATCGTATGCTAACCCACTCATTCCTGGGATCATTCTTGTAGATCTCCTCTGGACCCTCTACAGAGCCAGCACATCCTTCCTCCGATATGGGGCTGGGTTTAATCCTATCTAAGGGTGTTGTCTGTACAGAGTTTGTACGTTCTCCCCGTGACCTGTGTGGGTTTTCTCAGCGATCTTCGGTTTCCTTCCACACTCCTAAGACGTACAGGTTTGTAAGTTAATTGCCTTGGTATAAATGTGAAAATTGTCCCTAGTGTGTGTAGGATAGTGTTAGTGTGCGGGGACGGTGGGCCGAAGGGCCTGTTTCTGCGCTGTATTTGTAAAACTGAAACTTAAAACACTTTGTTTGTCTACATTTCCACCAGTTGGTGTGAAAATATTGCTGTCAAGGCTTGCGTAAGACACTTTTCTCCGTTGCATTCTGTATATAGTCGCTGCCTCTACTGTGAACTGGCCAACCCTCCAATACAAGTGCCACAGAGTTCTCATCTCAACCTAACCCAATGTTTCAAACTGTGCTAATGCTACTGCCTGTGCTCCAGTCAAATTGATCTTCTGACCTTGTGCAGGAACTGGTGTGCTTACGTGGTGAGTCGGGTGGTGTCCTGTGTCGTGGAGGATGGTGTGGCAACCTTCGTACGCCCAGAGTACCAGCCGTGTGGATGGGGCCAAATCCAGTGCCCACGGACTGTGACGTGAGTGTCTGGCCCAGGGTTACCTTCGGGTCAGAGTGCCCAGGGTCACGTTGGGGTCAGAGTGCCCAGGGTCACGTTGGGGTCATAGTGCCCGGGGTCAGTGATGGGGTCATAGTGCCCAGGGTCACGTTGGGGTCAGAGTGCCCAGGGTCACGTTGGGGTCAGAGTGCCCAGGGTCACGTTGGGGTCAGAGTGCCCAGGGTCATGTTGGGGTCATAGTGCCCGGGGTCACGTTGGGGTCATAGTGCCCAGGGTCACGTTGGGGTCAGAGTGCCCAGGGTCACGTTGGGATCAGTGCCCGGGGTTAGTGATGGGATCAGAATGAGTGGGGTCATGTTAGGGTCAGAGTGCCCAGGGTCAGTGATGAGGTCAGGGTGCCCAGGGTCATGTTCTGGTCAGAGTGCACAGGGTCAGTGATGGGGTCATAGTGCCCAGAGTCACGTTGGGGTCAGAGTGCGCAGGGTCAGTGGGTTCAGTACGCAGGGTTGTGTTGAGGTCAGAGTGCACAAGGTTGTGTTGGGGTCAGAGTGCGCAGGGTTGTGTTGGGGTCAGAGTGCGCAGGGTTGTGTTGGGGTCAGAGTGCATGGGCATCATGGTGCTTGTATTTCTGCTTCTGTGGATGCATTGATGCTGGATGCTGAACCTATGTGCCCTACAATCTGCCTCTCGAAGGTATCGTTCCTTCATGAAGCCGCGATACAAGACCGCCTACAAAATGGTCTCTGAGATGGAATGGAGGTGTTGCCACGGTTACTCTGGCGACGACTGTTCCGTGAGTCCCGGCCTGTATGAGGAGGAGAATCCCAGGACAAGCAACAGAGAACCAGCAGGGTTGCCAGAGGAAGGTAAGAGATACGGCTCCTGGCCATTCAGCCCATCGTTGTACTGTCTGCAAGCCCAACAGTGGTGCAGCGGTCGGGTTGCTGCCTTACAGCGCTTACAGCGGGTTCGATCCCGACTACGGGTGCTGTCTGTACGGAGTTTGTACGCTCTCCCCGTGACCTGCGTGGGTTTTCCCCCACATTTTCGGTTTCTTCCCACACTCCAAAGACGTGTAGGTTTGTCAGTTGATTGGCTTGGTATAAGTGTAAATTGTCCCTAGTGTGTGTAGGATAGTGTTAGTGTGGGGGGGTCGCTGGTCAGCGTGGACCCGGTGAGCCAAAATGCCTGTTTACGCGCTGTATCTCTAAACTAAACTAAAAAAAATACTGTTCCAGGCCATTCAGCCCATCGCTGGTCCGTCTGCAAGCCCAACCATGTTTCCCTCTTGCCGCAGATGCTTGATTGCCTCTCCATTATGTGGTTGTACAGGGGGAAGAGACTGGGACTCATCTCACCAGATGGAAGCGACAATCGAGAGGTTGACCCTGCAGGTTCACACCCTTCAGTCCACCATGGAAACCATGAGCGGGAGGTTCCAGGAGGACCTGCGGAGAGCGGTGGAGCAAGTGTTGAACGGGAGGCAGCCAGCCGATGCCGCCCTGCCGCCCGACATGAAGAACACCATCAGCGAGATCCAGAGCAAGCTGCACCAGATCGACAACCGCGTCCGGGAGCACGACACTGAGATCGACCTGTTAAACACCATCAAAACCCCCGCAGCAGGCGACACCCGGTCCGACGTGGGCAGGAAGCTGTCGGACCTGAAGGAGGAGTTGGTGCGGGAGGTTGAGTTGAGGACCCGGAGCTCCTGCTTCTCCTGTCGGGCTGACATTGAGCTCCTGCGGCAACAGCAGGACTCCTTCAACCACCGGCTCCAGGAGCTGGCCAGAGTGTTCAACGGCTCCCGCCACCACAACCAGCTCCTGATAGAGGGCATGCACAAGCACATCAGTGGGATGGCTGGGCCCGGAGCCGACTCCTGCTGTGGAGAAGTGGAAAGCGTGAAGACAAAGGTGGAGGAGGTGGAGAGCAAGCTGGTGTCCCTGTCTGAAGTGGTGGTCCGATTGGAGCAGGGGCGCTCCGGACAGCCTCCCGATTCCACCTCGGCCACCACACAGTGGGATGAGCAGTGCCGCAAGCAGCTCCAGAACCTGGAACTCAAGCTCAACCTGACTGAGGCCAACCTTGAGAAACGGCTCACGTCCCACCTCAAGAACCTGAGGGGCGAATTTGGGGACAGGGTCCAGGAGAATGAGGAGCGGCTGAAGGCCGTGGTGTCTGTGGCGGGCAACGCCACCATCTTTGGCGACTGGCTGCGTGGGGCTATGGGCGAACTGGACGAGTACCTTGCCAAGATGAAGCAGAAGCTGGGAGCAGATGGTGAGAGCTTGGCGTCGGTGGTAAGCCGGCTGAACCAGCTGGACTCCATGGTGCAAGTGGCAGTCCATGGCTGTGCGCTGAGCTGTAGGCCTCCACCACCCACACCACATGGCCGAGATACCACTGAGATGGTGGATGCTTTAACCAAGCTGCAGGAGAAGGATGTGCAACATGACCTTCAGATTCAGGACACTGGGAGAAGGTTGCACAGCCTGGTCCTTGAAGGTGGGTCGCTGAAAAACAGGCTTCAGCAGCTCGGCGGGGAGGATAGCCAGCTGAGATCAATGATTCATGCCATTGAGGGCCGTGTGAAGCACCTGAACTCTAGCCTCGAGCAGCTGGAGGGCAAATTGCAGACGTCGGCCGAGACCAGCTTGACTTTCTGTAGCGCCGTGAGAGGAGAAGTCCGCCAGCACAAGAACGAAACGACGAGCCAAATGCACAGGCTGACCGAGGAGCTGGACACGGTGAGGCGGTGGTTCGACTACATTCAGAATCACTGCGCCTCCTCCTGCTCGGCAGTACGGGCAGAGTTGGACGGCTTGAAGGAGGACCTCGTCGACTCGGGCAAACAACACAAGGTCATCCTGCGCAAAATAGAACGGTTCAACAACACCCTCAGGAGGTTCGGGATGGTCGGTGGCAACTTGGGACTGGACCTGGGCTCAATGCAGGGGGAACTGCAAAATATCATGTTGACCTTCAACTCGGTCAACGAGAGCGTCAGGGCCCTGGAAGCGGCGGTTCACCAACATGGACGTAACGCAGACACGATGAACGCCACCTTCTCCCTGACAACCAACAAACTGGGTGCAGACGTCAACAAGGTGCAGGAGGAGATAACTGACCACATCGAGGACACAGGGAGCAGGTTCACCCACTTCCACAACGAGTTGGGGAAGTTCAGAGGCGACGTGACGGGGGGGTTCAGGGAATGCAGAGATTCCAGCGAGGGGGTTGAACGACGGCTGTCCAAACTGGAGACAGTCTGCATCCGGCTGGACTCCGTCTCGCAGAGTCTGGAGAAGATCAGAGAGGGCTTGAACAGGCATGTTTCCAGCCTGTGGAACTGCCAGCGGGAGGTCAACGCCACACTACAGCGGCACTCTGGCGCGCTACAAACCATCCAGGATACCCAGCTGAGGAACCTGGACCGGAGGATATTCACCCTGAATCATTCCGTGACTGAGATACGCACTGAGGTCCACAACTTCACCACTCGGGACTTCATTGGTGAGTAACACTCAACCGTTGGAGGTCAAATCTGTCGAGGTCCGTCGATCCCTTCCCTCAACTCACTTCCCGAGCTGGGACATGAAGATTCGCAGTCTTCCTGTACACTTCCCAACATCACTCTCCCAGGATTCGGGTCAGGTGCAGAATATACTCAGTCCACACTGTCCCAGCACACCCTCCCAGGGCTGGGCCAGCACGGTTTAGATATAGACAATAGACAATAGGTGCAGGAGTCTGATGGCTGTGGGGAAGTAGCTATTCCTGAACCTGGACGTTGCAGTCTTCACTCAGTCCACCTGGGCCCACCTGATCTCCCGGTTGACAAGCACTTTAACTCCCCCTCCCATTCCCACACTGACCTCTCTATCCTGGGCCTCCTCCATTGTCAGTGAGGCCCAGTGTAAATTGGAAGATCAGCACCTCATATTTCACTTGGGGAGCTTACACCCCAGCGGTATGAACACCAGGGAGTTGGGCAGGGGGCGGTCTCTGCAGAAGGCAGAGAGGGGTGGGGACGGGAAGATGTGATTAGTGATGGGATCTGGTTGGTGATGGAAATGTCGGCAAATTATGTGTTGCAAGTGGAGGCTGCTGGGGTGAAAGATAAGGACTAGGGGAACTATACTTGTTCCAGATGGGGTGGGGGGGGGGGGGGAGTGGGAGCAGCACTGCAGAACACAGAGGAGACGTGAGTGAGGGATATATCCATGGCTGCTGGGGTAAACCACATTTACTAAAGCAGGAAGACATCTTGGATGGACATGTTGTGAGTGAGTGGGGGCTGTGGGTTCAGATGGGGTGAGATTGGAGTGGAGTTGATGTTGTGCCAAAAGTTGGGAATAAGAAGGTCCAGAGAGGCAGGGAGAGTCCACGAGGAGGAGGAATATTGGAGACGGGAGAACGGGGTCCGTCGGTACTGGCGTTTGGAACAAGAACTGTTCATCATCCTCTAGCTTCACAATCCGCAACTCGTCCATCAATCCTTTTGTCTCACACCTTCTGCCTTTTCAGCTCTGGCATTTGTCCAACCATCTGTTATCACACAAAAAACCTTCACCTGCATCCACCTATCACTTGCTAGGCTTTATCCTGCCTCTAGATAGACACAAAATGCTGGAGTAACTCAGCGGGACAGACAGGAAGGAATGGGTGACGTTTCGGGCCGAGACCCTTTTTCAGACTGGTTTTTGTCATGTGTCCCAGATAGGACAATGAAATTCTTGCTTTGCTTCAGCACAACAGAACATAGTAGGCATGACTACAGAACAGATCAGTGTGTCCATATACCATTATATAAATATATACACACATGAGTAAATAAACTGATAATGGGCTATTAATGTTCAGAGTTTTGTTTGAGTTGAGTTCAATAGCCTGATGGCTGTGGGGAAGTAGCTATTCCTGAACCTGGATGTTGCAGTCTTCAGGCTCCTGTACCTTCTACCTGAAGGTAGCAGGGAGATGAGTGTGTGGCCAGGATGGTGTGGGTCCTTTCTTCAAACAATCGGTCTGAAGAAAGGTTCCAACCCAAAAAGTTACCTTATGGTGTTTAGCAGAGTTGCTGCCTGACCCGCTGAGTTCCTCCAGTACTTTGTGTCTGCAGTTCCTTGTTTCTGCCGTCGATGGTGTAGATACAGACTGTTGTGGCACACTCCCAAGGCAGTGACTAGAAGGATTAGATGCACTGTCCCACCACACTCTCACTGCAGGATGTGGCTCACAGCTACCCTGAGAAGTATGGGGGCTGAAGAGCAAAGAGCTGAGGGTTAACATTGAGCTATATTTTGAGGAAGAAATCAGTATACGAGCTGTTTTTTGTAAATGGTATTTTGGCAACTGCACCAATGACATTTGGAGAGTTAATAATAATAATAATACATTTTATTTATGGGCGCCTTTCAAGAGTCTCAAGGACACCTTACAAAAATTTAGCAGGTAGAGGAAAAACATGTAAGGGGAATGAAATAAATAGTAGAGACATGACTAGTACACAAAGTAAAGGCAGAATTCAATACAAAACACAATATGAGGCAATTAATGCACAGATGAAAAGGGAGGGGGACGTGGGGCTAAGGATAGGCAGAGGTGAAGAGATGGGTCTTGAGGCGGGACTGGAAGATGGTGAGGGACACAGAATTGCGGATCAGTTGGGGGAGGGAGTTCCAGAGCCTGGGAGCTGCCCTGGAGACGGCTCTGTCCCCAAAACTACGGAGGTTGGACTTGCGGATGGAGAGGAGACCGGCTGATGTGGATCTGAGGGACCGTGAGGGTTGGTAGGGGGAGAGGAGGTCAGTGAGATATGGGGGGGCCAGATGGTGGAGGGCTTTGTAGGTGAGGATCAGGATTTTGTAGTTGATCCGGTGGGAGATGGGAAGCCAGTGAAGTTGTTTGAGGACTGGAGTGATGTGATGCCAGGATTTGGTGTGGGTGATGAGTCGGGCGGCTGCGCTCGGGACCAGTTGGAGTCAGCTGATGTAGGTGGAGCTGATGCCAAGGAGAAGTGAGTTGCAGTAGTCCAGTCGGGAGGAGGAAGGCATGGATGAGTCTTTCAGCAGCGGGAGGTGTGAGAGAGGGTCTGAGTTTGGCGATGTTGCGGAGATGAAAGAAGGAGGTTTAAATGACATGGTGGATGTGAGGCTCAAGGGAGAAGGTGGAATCAAAGTTTGCCTTTCCCCTGACTCTCAGTCTGAAGAAGGGTCTCGACCCGAAACGTCACCTATTCCTTTTCTTCACAGATGCTGCCTGACCCGCTGAGTTACTCCAGCTTTTTGTGTCTATCTACAGTGAAAAACGTTGTTGCCTTGGTTGTGAGAAGCGTTTTATTCCCAGAGGCACCCGAGTTCACTGAGTGACCATGGAATGATGGAAAGGGGAAGGTGCTTTACTGCTGGGGGACTTCAAGCTAAACCTTTACCGTCAGGCATGGGCAATGCTGGCGAAGATACTGCTGGAGCCCAGCTGTTCATCACTCCCATTGGGCTACACAGCCACTGTGTTGTCTTTGGAAATGTGACTGAGGTGGAAAAAATGTTGAGTTGGAAAAATAGACACAAAATGCTGGAGTAACTCAGCGGGTCAGGCAGCATCTGTGGAGAACATGGATAGGTGACGTTTCACACAGTGCTGGAGTAACTCAGCGGGTCAGGCAGAATCTGTGGAGAACATGGATAGGTGGCGTTTCACAGAGTGCTGGAGTAACTCAGCGGGTCAGGCAGCATCTCTGGAGTGAAGGAACGGGTGACGTTTCGGGTTGAGGCCCTTCTTCAGATGGTTGGTTCTACCAGTCCTGGTCTGGGACAGTGGCCGTATCATTGACTCTGACCTGAGGGCTTCCTTGTGACTGCACCAACCAACCCACAGCATCTCTACCCCTCTCCGTGGTGCCTCAGTTCTGGGGGGAGGTGACTGATAACAGGGGAGGGGTGGAGGTAAGGTGGGTGATGCTGGGTGGGTGGGAGGTGGAAGGCAAGGTGGGTGGTCTCTCGTTAGCGGCTCCATCGTGTTAACGGTGATGAGTCAGATCTTCATTGATTTTCTTTTGCAGGTGCAAACGGACCGCCCGGCCCACACGGACCACAGGGAAACCCTGGACCACAAGGTACAGCTCACTCACTCCCCTCCCTCCCCTCCCTCCGGCCTGGCTCCATGGCTCCTTCTACAGTCCACAACTTACATTCCTGCACATGCCTGCTTTTATGACCCATGCTGATAAATCCTGCACATACCTGGAGCACGTGTGGTGATGAACCATGGACACGCCAGTGTCACGTGTGTTCATGTCCTGGACATGCCTGTGTCACGTGTGCTGATAAGTCCTTGACATGCCTGCATCATGTGTACAAATAGGTTCTGTACACACCTATATCACGTGTGCTGATAAGCCCTGGACACGCCTATATCACGTGTGCTGATGTCCTGGACACACCTATATCATGTGTGCTGATGTCCTGGACACACCTATATCACGTGTGCTGATGTCCTGGACACACCTATATCACGTGTGCTGATGTCCTGGACACACCTATATCATGTGTGCTGATGTCCTGGACACACCTATATCACGTGTGCTGATGTCCTGGACACGCCAGTGGCATGTGTGCTGATGTCCTGTTTTGAAACACGTTGCCAATCTAACTAATTCTATCCACATGATCCACGTCCCTCCACCACTGGCCTATCCTGCATCTGTTTAAATCCTTTTAATTGCTGCTGTGGACCCAGCTTTCCCCATTTCCTTTTTTAAAAAAATATTTTATTTATTAGAAGTAAGTACAATACAGTGGTGCCTTTTTACAGGTTCCCAAAATGATGTTGTCATAATACATTCTTTGTACAACTTCCTTTTTTGTTTAAAGAGAGAGATAAGAAAGAAAGAGATAGAGGAAAGTCTAGTGTGTGCGTGTGAAAAGGAAGAGAGAGAGAGAAGGAAATAGTAAAGAAAAGAAATAAGAAAGTGAAGCAGGAGGGAGATTCCAATCGCCACAAGGAGATGCTATTTTTTATTCTTGATCATCTTTCACCCAGACCTGAAACTTTAAATGTTTACGATACTGTTGCACCACATGAATCCAAGAAATCAATAAATGGAGACCAACTCGTTAAGAATTGGTCTTGTTTGTCCATTAGGAGGCGTTTCCCCATTTCCCACGGCAAGGTGTTGCGCGCACACACACCTGCCCGTGTACAACCATACTTTCCCCATTCACCTTAAACCTATGCTCTCTAATATGAAAGCGTTCCACCCTGGGGATAATAAACAATCTAGCCTCTGCATGCCTCGCTCTACACCTCTAGTTGATCACCACCCAGCCTCCTTTACTCTAGGGGAACTCCCCCAGTCTAACCAACACAGGGTGGTGCAGCGGTAGAGTTGCTGCCTCACAGCGCCAGAGACCCGGGTTCAATCCCGACTACGGGTGCTGTCTGTACGGAGTTTCTACCTTCTCCCCGTGGGTTTTCTCCGAGATCTTTGGTTTCCTCCCACACTCCAAAGACGTATTGGTTTGGTGTAAATGTAAAATTGTCCCCAGTGTGTGTAGGGTTGTGTTAGTGTGCGGGGGTCGCTGGTCGGAGTGGACCCGGTTGTTTCCGCGCTGTATCTCTAAACTAAACTAAAACGATTCTTTCTCGTAACTAAAGTTCTCCAATCCAGGCAACATCCTGGAGAAAGGCAAAAGGTGATGGAGTAACTGAGCGGGTCACCTGGACCTGCCCAGCTCAGCCACAGGGTGGTGACCACAACTGTGGCACCTGCTCCAGGCTGGGAGAGTGAAGGGCCAATGTAGAACGGAGGCAGGATGGTTTGGCAATCGATGCTCTTCCACCCACAGTGCCAGGTTTAGAATCCACAACAGGTGCAGGAGTAGGCCATTCGGCCCTCCAAGATCGAGCCAGCTCCGCCAGTCAATGTGATCACCGTTGATGTGATCAATGTCTCTGGCACTGTGAAGCTCTGCTCACAATGTCACTGGCCAGTCTTTAAGCCCACAGACATCTAAGCCCTCCTGATTTTTCAATTCCAACCCCCCATCCCCCTGAGTGCTCCAAGCACCATGACCACCCCCATGGTGAACGTCAACGGGAAGTGGCCGTTCCAGCTAAAGATCCTATAGCGAGTGGCAAGATAGTCCACTCGACGAAAAAGACGTAGTACGGTCATGGGCAGATTCACGGGTAATTTTCGGCCCCATTTCCGTAACCGGCTTCCGTCTCCGCACCAAACATCCCATAGCGGAGCAAAGATACTAGTGCGGAGACGGAAGCCGGTTACGGAAACATCCTCGTAAAGATAAAAGTTCTTTGGTAAAAATCTTCTCCTCATTTTCAGAATTTTAATTTATTAACACAAACTGTTCCCCCGCAACGTTGATTACACTGCGAGTCGGGTCGGGTCGGGTCGGGTCAGGTTACTGAAATGGATGAAAAAAAGGCCCACGTTCCGCTCCGTTATGTACTACACATCAGCCCATTGCATTTAGCAGGAGTGGTCTACCTTGCTCCACTATAGGATCTTTGGTTCCAGCAATGTCCATGTCGTCTGCTTGATCAGCCATGATCATATTGAATGGCGGTGCAGGCTCGAAGGGCCGAATGGCCTACTCCTGCACCTAATTTCTATGTTTCTATGATCCCTCGTGGGCCCTGCATGTCCCTTGCTACCGCATTGTATTGAACGTGCACAAAGGGCGTTGGGATTTTCCAGAGTGACGAGGCTTCACTAAGTATAACTGTGGCCCTCTGCACTGACTGTCGCCCGTGTGCTTTGCTTTCTCCTCAGGCCTCCCCGGTGTGAGTGCCCGCGTGGAGCGGGTTTCATTCTCGGCTGCCCTCACCGCCCCACAGTACAGCATGGGCACCATCCAGTTTAACAAGGTGCTGGTGAATGAAGGAAGCCACTACGATCCCGCCACAGGTGAGTCCCCGGGTCTACCATCCCCAGCACTGTCCACCTGTTGGCCCTACATCCAACCTGCCACCCCAATGCCCATTAACCCCCGGCCCATCTCACCTTCAACATTCGCTCCACTCGCTGCACTAACGTCTCGCCACGAGCCGTTTCATTGTGGTCTAATCCATTCCTCTGAGGCAGAGATTGATAGATTCTTGATTAGTACGGGTGTCAGGGGTTATGGGGAGAAGGCAGGAGAATGAGGTTGAAAGGGAAAGATAGATCAGCCATGATTGAATGGCGGAGTAGACTTGATGGGCCAAATGGCCTAATTCTGCTCCTATCACATGACCTTATGACCTTCCCCTTTATCTCTTCCAATGATGACCAATGATACTATTGAATTTATTTCCAAACTATGTAGCTAAGAAGTTAAGAAAGAGATTTTGTAAAGTTGTGCAGAGTGGAAACAGGCCCTTCGGCCCAATTCATCCACGCCGACCAAGATGCCACATCTACACTCATCCCATTTGCCTCTGTCACAATCACAACCTTTATTAGCGAAGTATGTTTTGCAACATACGAGGAATTTCATTTGCCAAGTCAGTCATACAATTATATAGCAACGGAACACACAAAACACATTTTAACATAAGCATCCACCACAGTGACTCCTCCACATTCCTCACTGTGATGGAAGGTGAAAAAAAATTCAAATCTCATCCCTTCTTTGTTCTCCCGCGATCGGGGGGTCTCGAGCCTTCCGTTGACGGGACGATCTTGACTCCCGTAGTTGGCGGCGTTTGGGCCCTCTGCATCGAGGCGATCAGCTCCTGCATCAGGGGGATGTCGGCTCCCCCTGCGCTGGGCGATCGAACCCCGGGTCGGGGCTGGTCGAGCCTCTGTGTCGTTGTAGCTTCCCGACTAGCTTCTCCCGACACTGTGAGCTCACGCTGGTAAAGTCCGCAGGCTGCAGGTTGGAGCGATCCGGATGTTAAGTCCACGCCCCGCGCTGGGGCTCAAGTCAGTCCGAGGTGGCCTCCAACTCCATCGATGGTAGGCTGCAGAGCGACCGGAGATACGACCCGGAAAATAATCGCATCTCCGGCAAGGTAAGAAACTGAAAAAAAATTTCCCCCGACCCCCAAATAGAACAAAACCGGAGAACATTTACACAAACTTTTAACACACACTAAAATTTTAAAAAAGACAAAAAAACAGACAGACTGTTGGCGGGGCTGCCAATCGTGCTTGGCCCATGCTCCTGTAAACATTCCTACCCATGCACCTGTCTAAATGTCCTTTATATGTTAATGTTGCATCTGGCTCCATTACATTCTCTGACAGCACATCTGATAGCCATCTCTGTGTGAAAAAGCTGCCCCCCAGCCAGTTTCCTATTAAACCTTTGCACTCGTACCGTAAACATGTGATCTCTGCTTCTTGATTCACCAACCCTGGGAAAAAGCATCATGATTTTATGCTCCCTATAAGATCACCCCCCCCCCCCCCCAGCCTCCAATGCCGCAAGGAATGCAGTCTATCCTGCTCAACCTCTCCCAACAGCTCAGTCCCTGAACTCCTGGTAATAACCTGGTAAACCTTCTCTGCACTCTTTTCAACTTAGTTTAGTTTAGAGATACAGAGGCCCTTCGGCCCACCGGGTCCGTGCTGACCAGCGATCCCCGCACATTAACACTATCCTACACCCACTAAGGACAATTTTTACATTTTCCAAGCCAATTAACCTAGAAACCTGTACGTCTTTGGAGTGTGGGAGGAAACCGAAGATCTCGGAGAAAACCCACGCAGGTCACGGGGAGAATGTACAAACTCCGTACAGGCAGCGCCCGTAGTCGGGATCGAACCCGGGTCCCCGGCGCTGTGTTCGCTGTAAGGCAGCAACTCTACCGCTGCGCCACCGTGATCGCCCACTTAAGCATATTTCCTACAGCAAGGTGACCAAAACAGGACACAATGCTCCAAATGCGGCCTCACCAACCGTAACATAACATCCCAACCTCTGTACTCATTACCCTGGCTGATGAAGGCCAGAAGCATTCTTCATACAAGACAGGCACAGAATGCTGGAGTAACTCAGCGGGACAGGCAGTATCTCGGGAGAAACATGAATAGGTGACGCTTTGGGTGGAGACCCTTCATCAGACGGGTCCTTCTTCAACTTATCTACTTGCAATGCCACTTTCAGGGATCTATCTACAGACATTGTAGGCTGAAGGGCCTGCTCTTGTGCTGTTCTATGTGCTATGAAGGTGCTGGCTCGAAGGGCCGAATGGCCTGCTCCTGCACCTATTGTCTATTGAGTAGGGTTCCCTGTGACATTTTCAGAGGAATTTATTTCCAAACTCTCTGCCGTTCCCTCAGGGCGGCACGGTGGCGCGCGGCCACGTTGTTGCCTCACAGCGCCAGAGACCCGGGTGCGATCCTGACCACGGGTGCTGACTTTACGGAATTCCTACATTCTCCCCGTGACCTGGGTGGGTTATCCCCGGGCGCTCCTGTATCCTCCCACACTCCAAAGACGGAGGTTGATCTAAAATGTAAAAAAATATTGTCCCTGGTGTGTGTTGGATATTGTTAGTGTGCGGGGCTCGCTGGTCGGCATGGACTCGATGGGCCGAAGGACCTGTTTTCCCTCAGTATCTCTAAACTAAACTAAACTAAAGATAGACACACTAGATGGTTCGCCCGCCCCGACCATGGGAGAATAAAGAGGAAAAAGATTGGACTTTATCACAGTGAGGAACGTGGGGAATCCGCTGTGGTGGATGTTTATGTTCACTTTTATGTAGTTGTGTGTCTTGTTGCTTTATTTATAGTACGGCTGTATGGTAATTCAAGTTTCACTGTACCTTAATTGGTACACGTGACAATAAAAGACCTTTGTAACCTTTGAAACAAAGGTGGAGTAACTCAACGGGTCAGAGAGCATCTCCGGAGAAAAGGAATAGGTGACATTTCGGGTCGAGACCCTTCATGTTTCTCACGTTTTGCCAAAAGTATCAAAATTGAAGGATTTGTGCCCAAGCACTAAACTAAATTGAGCGTGTTTTAAAATCTTTCCTTTGGAGGTTTTTCACCGTAACCTCTCCCTTCCCTCTCCTGTCCAGGTATATTCACCGTGCCCTTTGACGGCCGTTACTTCATCAGCGCCATTCTGACCGGCCATCGCAACCAGCGCATCGAAGCTGTCCTGGCTAAGTCCAACACGGGGTTGGCCAGGATCGACTCCGGGGGCTTCCAGCCCGAGGGGTTGGAGAATCGGCCGGTGGTCGGGCCCCAGCCCGTGGCCGGCTCCGTCGGCATCTTCACCATCATCTTGCCGCTCAGCCGCGGAGATATCGTCTGCATTGACCTGGTGACCGGCAAACTGGCACACTCTGACGAACCTCTGACTGTCTTCAACGGGGTTCTTCTGTACCAGGACGAGGACATCTGATGGCTGCCCTCCCTCTGCCCAGCCACGCCACCGTGCTTGAGGCAGGATGTATTTACACACCAATATGTTAGTGGCATCATTCACGCCTGAGATTGAGGGCGAGAGTCCAATCTCGGCATTAGGTTTGTGCACTGCTGTTGAACTCTTTATTTAATGTAAAGCATAGTCGGCCACCTACTGTGGCCACGTTGAAGGGCCTGTGATCATAGTGTCCTCAGTCTGACTATAAATCCACGCTCTGTCTTTACAAGGAGACTTGACCTTAATCCGAGACGGAAAACATTCCAATCCCACGGATCTGCAACATGGCGGGAGCCATCCTGGGTGGAGGAACAGTGGACAGGCGGTGTTTATCACGGACCTTGTCTGCGCCCAGGTACCAACCACAGGCTGCCTGCACCGGGCCCAGGTTTGCACTGGCAACTGTGTGTAGGAAGGAACTGCAGATGCTGGTTTACACCGAGAATAGACACAAAATGCTGGAGTAACTCAGCGGGACAGGCAGCATCTCTGGAGAGAAGGAATGGGTGACGTTTCGGGTCGGGACCCTTCTTCAGATTGAAAGTCGGGGAGAGGGAGATACAGAGATAAGGGGAAGGTGCCAAAACAAGACGTCAAAACAGATGAAGCTCAAAGAAAATGTTTAATGGAAATGGAATAACATGTAAAGTGTTATCTCTGCCTCGTTGTTACCTTGTCCTAGCTAACAATGATCTATTCTACATTGTCCTTGAGTTGCTTCTCTTTTAATCTGTCCTTTTCACACCCTGCACTTCCATATTTCTAGGCTCCCTCTGAGTTACTCCAGCACTTTGTGTCTCTTTGCACTGGAAGCTGCCGTCTCCCACGAATAAAACAAGCTGACTCACTGCTCAAAGCTGGGACTTCTCATTTCAATGCTCTCAGCCCAGATGCATTTCCCTCCGGCCCATTCCCACCGCCACTCTCCCCGCACCTTTTAATGGGCCTGTCCCACTTTGCCGATTTTGTTAGGCGACTACAGGTGACTAGGCTGTTGCCACATGGTTGCCGGGGTGTCGCCTGTACGGTCGTGAGTCGTCTCCTCAGTCGCCCAAAGAGTCTCGTCATTCTGGTCGCCGCTGGATTTCCACATGTTCAAAAAATGTTGTCGATGGTGGCGGCCGTGGGTTTGACGCCAATGAGCGTAGCTTGTCTTCTCCTGACGTAGGTGCTGTCGTAGGTTGTCGCCAGGTTAACGTAGGTTGTCCACGGTGCTGACTTCGGTGAATTCCATTGTCCTAGTCGCCTAAAAATCCCCTAGGTGGGACAGGCCCATTCGTCTAGTCACCGGTTTTTTGGCGACCTGCTACGACTGTGACAGTCACCTAAAAAACTCGCCTAGTGGGACAGGCCCATCACTCCCCATCTCCCTGCTCTTGTATTGTTACTGTAAAACACCATTCAGTATCTGACTGGAACTACCTTACACGGGCAGGCTAACCAGACTCTGGCATTCCTCTGCTATGTGTTAACCTGCGTCATAGAGAATAAGGGAAAGGCACAGAAGTTTTGGATGAAATTCAATGCTGGAGGCAGGAGCCAGCGGGGAGACACAGCTGGCTGTTCCAGGAGCTGCCAGAGGGGGGCAGCAGGAATTGCTGAAGGATTTGGAACAGCATGTGGAATAAAATGACACTAAAACTGCAGAATGCTTAAAACCTGAAATAAAAACATCATGTTATGTTTATATTTAAGCTCAGGGATGGATTTAAAAGCCAGGCATGGGGGGGGGGGGGGGGGGGGGGGGGGGGGGGGGGGGGGGGGCAAATAAGTG
>NC_045963.1:6458259-6650735 GCF_010909765.2 Amblyraja radiata | reverse complement strand
ATTTCTCACACAAGCCATAGGTGACTGGGCAATCTGAACCCAAGCACCAAGTTGAAAGCGGCCGAAGGTTTACAGCCCCCACTTTCCCACGGCCACCCGCTGCGGGTCGGGTGGAGCGGAGGTTTGGGACAATGTTCATGCCTTCACAGTGATGTGATGGACGCGGGGGTCTGGACCAATCACTGACAAGTCCCACCCCCCGGCAAAGTCAAGTCCGTTATTGGACTTTTCTGTTGAGCGGCAGTCGGTCCTTTGGTTTGTAGGCGACACCGCCTTTCGGGTAGGTGGCGTTTCGACAGAGCGGACATTCGGTAAGTTTGCTTTTATGCGACGCAGCTTTTTGTTTTCTTGGCTTTTAGGCGTCCCGCCCTTTCGGTTAGTTTGCATTTAGGCGTCCCATCCTTTCTGTTAGTAGGCGTTTCGTCTTCGGACTCTTTCGGTTTATTGGCGTTTGGGCCTCGTTTCCATTCCGTTCTTTGGCTTCGATTTCTTTGCTTCGGCTTCTTGTCTGTCGGCGCCACGTCCGCACAAGGCGGAAACAACTGTCAGTTCAACAAATAAGCCATACTGGAGCAAAACCTTTGCAGTGTGAAGTTTGTGGTTTCCAGTGCAGGCAAAGAGCATCCTTGAAATACCATATGACCAAGCACAAGCACAAGCAGAAGCTGAACTTGAATTTGCTTTTGACCAATGTGTCAAAAGCAAATTCCCTTTCACCTCAGAATGGAACAGTGACTGAAAATGGTGCGGGTGATAATGTTGCGAAGCATCAACCTGTCCCAGTGTTAGCAGACTAAAGCCCCTGTCCCACTTTCCCGAGTTACTCACGAATTCTCCCGAGTTTTCCCTTGATTCAAACTCGGAGAATGTCCATAGTGAGTCCGTAGCGTGTCCATAGGAGGTCGTAGGAGTCCATAGATATTTCATAGCGGCTCGTAAGGCCAGACTTAGGTACTCGGGGCATCAGATAAGTCGGGACTTTTTTTCAGCATGTTGAAAAATGTCCACGAGTAAAAAAAATAGCCCAGAGTACCTACGGCTGGCATCTCTGAGTTTGAATCTAGGGGAAAACTCGGGAGAATTCGTGAGTAACTCGGGAAAGTGGGACAGGGGCTTTACAGCCTTGTACATATAGTGGAACCACTTTGCGGACGATGGATGTGGACAACTGGGAATCCCCATTGAAGAAGGATATGTTCTTGTGCTCAGATCTTGAATATACAGATTGCTCTTGGGAAAAAGTTTGGGTGGTATTTATTAAGTGAAGAGAAACAAAAGTTAAGAATGGCTCTTCAGATGAGTTTTCAACCATATTGGAAGAAGAAGAGTAAGTTACCAGTTAAGAAGTGCAATATTAAGGATGTGAAGAAACAATCTGGACATAAACATGGCTGTAAACCAAACTTGGAAAGGGCAGATTTCCCCATCGTGTATCGATGTCAGTATAAGGGTTGCTGTGCTGTTTACAGAGGAGTTGACGGACTTAAGAAACATATAAAAGAGCAGCATGAAGAGGTGCGTGAAAGACCTTCCCCCACCCAGGAAGTAACAAGTAGTTTCTGATTGATCGCTACCAGCAGCACCAGGTAATGCTGATTCATACAGAAGAAAGAACACCTTTACAGATCAGGAGGAAGTGCAAAGCCTTTGGTCACAACTTCGGAAACACAAACTACATTTGATCAACAATCTTGAAGCATTTTGAGCTCTATCTTATGACCAAGGGTCTAGAGAGAGAGAAGTTGAACATTTTGAAACAGATGGACCTCTTGAAAGAGATTATGCATGACCCTATCCAGAAAGACAATGATGCAGACCTGGTGGGTAATCAGGACATTGATGAGGATGGCAATGATGGCAATTGCCATTTTGTTCCCAACCCTCACCAGGTCGATGCCAATGGTGTCAATAGAGGAGACAACTGCAAGGACAACTTTGACAACAACATCCCAGATATCTATGACATGTGCTATGAGAATAGCGCCATCAGTGAGACTGACCTGAGGAAGTTCCAAAGGGGACGATGCAGATCGTTCCTAACTGGGTAGTGCGCAAGAAGGGCAGGGAGTTACTGCAGACCGCCAACTCTGACCCTGGCCTTGCTGTCGGATTTGAGAAGTTCAACGCCATCAACTTTAGTGGCATCTTCTACGTCAACGCAGACCACAACCTACGCTGGCTTTGTCTTTGGCTTCCAGTCCAGGAGCTGCTTCTATGTGGTAGAAACATAGAAACATAGAAAATATGTGCAGGAGTAGGCCATTCGGACCTTCGAGCCTGCACCGCCATTCAATATGATCATGGCTGATCATCCAAATCAATATCCCATACCTGCCTTCTCTCCGTACCCCCTGATCCATTTAGCCACAAGGGCCACATCTAACTCCCCCTTAAATATAGCCAATGAACTGGCCTCAACTACCTTCTATGGCAGAGAATTCCACAGATTCACCACTCTCTGTGTGAAAAATGATCTTCTCATCTCGGTCCTAAAAGATTTCCCTCTTATCCTTAAACTGTGACCCCTTGTTCTGGACTTCCCCAACATCGGGAATAATCTTCCTGCATCCAGCCTGTCCAACCCCTTAAAAATGTTGTAAGTTTCTATAAGATCCCCCCTCAATCTTCTAAACTCTAGCGTGTACAAGCCGAGTCTTTCTTCATATGAAAGTGCTGCCATCCCAGGAATCAGTCTGGTGAACCTTCTCTGTACTCCCTCTATGGCAAGAATGTCTTTCCTCAGATTAGGAGACCAAAACTGTACGTAATACTCCAGGTGTGGTCTCCAGGTGTGGTGATGTGGAAGCAGGCCACCCAAACCTACTGGGAGGAGAAGCTGTCCAAACAAACGGATACACTAGCTTGTAGATCAAGATGATGAACCCCACCACAGGACGAGAGGGGGGGAACACCTCCCCTGTGCAACGATCTACGAAGAGACTGGCAACACCCTCGGACAGGTGCGAACTTTATGGCACAACCCCAATATCGGCTGAAAGGATTACACCGCCTACAGGTGGCACCTGTTCCATTAGCCCTAAACAAGCTTCATCAATGTTGTCAATGAAGAGAGTGAGAACTGGTTGCTATACCATTGGTTTGATGGACTTTGGGGTACTATTGAACTGGTAGCCATACCTTTGGTTTGGTGGACTTTGGGGTACTGTGCTACATTATGGCTCTATCATTCTGCTAATCATTGCTCTAATGCTTGGGACCATTGGGTTTACCTACCGAGGACTGTGAATGCTATCACGTTTGATAAAAAGGAGGTAATGAAAGCGCTAATAGTCAAATCTAATGGTCAAATCTAAAATTGAGTCATTCTTCTACAAAAGCATGTCCTAGTAGAACAAAAGAATGGTTCGGTGCCAAGTCTGAATGACTTTGTAAATTATATGGAACACAATATGGAGGACAGGTTGTCTTTTCAATAAAGACATTAAGATGGCAGCCTGCATAATAACATGTGCTTCTTTTCAAGGCCATAAAGAAGCCAAGATTGAAAAAATAGCTGACGCTCCAGAGATAAGTAATAACTTGTTATTGGATGAGCTTTCTTATATTGTGAAAGGCTACAGAATCTTTCAGTCATGCCATATTCAGACTTGGTAGAGTGTTTTACTGATAAGAAAAATGTATATTTGTGCTAACTCTCCTTTGCTCTGTGCTATATAAGACGCTGGTAGGGCCACATTTGAAATATTGTGAGCAATTTTGGACACCATATCTGAGGAAGGATGCCCTGGTTCTGGAGAGGGTCCAGAGGAGGTTTAAGAGATTGATCCCAGGAATGAGTAGGTTAACCTCTGATGAGCATTTGTCGGCACAGGGCCTGTACTCGCTGGATTTTAGATGAATGAGGAGAGACCTCATTGAAACATAAAGAATATTGAAAGGCTTGGACAGTGTGGATGTGGTGAGTTTGTTTCAACAAGTGGGTGAATCTAGGACTAGAGGTCATAGTCTCAGAATTATATGTTCTTTTAGAAAGGAGTTGAGGAGAAATTTATTTAGTAAGACGGTGGTAAATCCATGGAATTCTTTGCCACGGAAGGCTTTGGAGGCCGTCAGTGGATATTTTAAAGTCAGAGATTGATAGATTCTTGATTAGTATGGGTGTCAGAGGTTATGGGGAGAAGGCAGGAGAATGGGGTTTGGAGGGAGAGAAAGATCAGCCATCATTGAATGGCAGAGTAAACTTGATGGGCCAAGTGGCCTAATTCTACTTCTATTCCTTATGACCTCTGTTGGTTTAGGAAAACGGATAATCCAGAAAGGCTCTGGAACCGTGGGTGCCGAGAATTGGTGTTCAACCTCAATGTAAAATGATAAGCCTAGATAGGGTAGAACCTTTTTCCCAGGATGGAAAAATCAACTAATAGAGAGCATAGCTTTTAGGCAAGATGGGAAATTTTAACAGAGATGTGTGGGACAAGTTTTTGAGAGGGTGTTCAGTGCGTCAAACACTGTGCCAGGGGTGGTAATGAAGGCAAATAAATGAGATAACGGCATTTAAGAAACTTTGGAATAGGCACGTGGCTATGCAGGGAATGGAAGAGGTATGGATTATATGCAGATAATTAAGAGGTGGTCCTGGCATCATGTTCATTACAGACATTGTTGGCCTGTTTTTCTTCTGTACTATGTTCTAATACATCAGCACAGTGTCATAGCACCAGAGACCCAGGTTGAATGCTGACTACAGGTGCTGTCTGTACGGAATTTGTACGTTCTCCCTGTGACCACAGGGGTTTTCTTCGGGTGCTCCGGTTTCCTCCCACATTTCAAAGAGGTGCAGGTTAATTGGCTTCTGCAAATCGTCCCCAGTGTGTCGGGCAGAACTAGTGTATGGGTGATCAATGGTCAGCACGGGCTCAGTGGGCCAAAGGGCTTGTTTCAAAGGATTCAAATGACTTTTATTGTCACATGTACCAATTAAGGTACAGTGATACGCGAATTACCATACAACCATATGGAAAAAAAAGCAACAAGACACACAATTACATAAAAGTTAGCATAAACATCCACCAAAGCAGATTCCCCACATTCCACATTGTGATGGAAGGCAAAAAAGTCCAAGCTTCTTCCTCTTTATTCTCCCGCGGTCGGGGCAATCGAACCATCTGTCAGGGCGTTCAAAGCTCCCACAGCCTAGGGGCGGTTGAAACTCCTGCGGCTGGGAGTCCCCGAAGGCGGTCTCTGACCAGAGACTGCAGGCTCCGTGATGTTAAAGTCCACAGCACCCACGGTTAGAGCTCCAAAATCGATCCCTGGCAAAGGGATCGCGGGCTCTGTGATGGTAAGTCACAGTCTCCACAGTAGAGCTCTGGTCGATCTCCAGCAAAGGCGGCCAACTCCTCGATATTAGGCATCTCCGTCAAGGTAAGAGATTAGAAAAAGATTTCTCCAACCCCCCACATAAAACAAGCTAAAGAACACTAAAAACATACATTTAACACATACTATTCAACACAAAAGGACAGACTAAACCTAAAACGACACTAAATAGCTGATGTAGAGGTGTATAAAATCATGAGGGGAATAGATAGGATGAATGTGCAGTCTTTTACCCAGAGTAGGGGGATCAAGCACCATAGGACAGAGGTTTAAGGTGAGGGAGGAAAGATTTAATAGGAACCTGAGGGGCAACTTTTCAACACAGAGGGTGCTTCTTCTTCTTGCGTATGGCGTGCACAGCCTAAAGTTGTACGACAAAATGTTCTATTTGATCTTATTTGATTGTGCACGCCGGGTTGATTGCATTCGTCAAAACAGGGCGGACCACGTGAAGGTTGCAATCTCCCACCCCAACAGAGGGTGCTTAGTGTATGGAACGATCTGTTGGAGGAGGTAGTGGAGGCAGGGACAATAACAAAATTTAAAAGACATTTGACAAGGTGCATGGATAGGAAAGGTTTAGAGGGATATGGACCAAATGCAAGGCAGGCGGGACTAGTTTCTGTGCTGTATGAGTGACTGACGGGTAAAATCCCAACAGAAGGTCAATAACTGGTAAACTAATAGTAAGATTAAATGAGAACTTACCAGTTTGAAGTTTGATCTTTATTTTATGAGGAGTTACATTAAGGGATTACGTGAAGAGTCCGCCAGCCCGCATGTGCGTCAATCTTCAAAGCAGCAGTGTGAAATCACAGGTAACAGTTGTTGAACTGAATATAGTAAGATTAGAGAACTAGAATACCAGCTGACCTTTATGATAGAAGGTTGGGAGTGGAGGGCACGTAACCCCTCAACGTAACTCCTCATAAAATAAAGACCAAACTTCAAACTGGTAAGTTCTCATTTAATCTTACTATTTTACTTCGGAGTCACGTGAGTGACTACGTGAAGATTTCAAAGCTCTGTGATTTCATGCCGTGGAAACGAGTCCATGCGTCACACACTGCAGTAATTGACCAAGGAGGAGTAAACATATAATGCATTCAGACATGACATGGTTATTTAAAACATGCTGATGGTTTTATTAACAAAGAAATAATAATGACCCCTAACACTCGGGGTAAATTATAAGACAGAATTTAAAATTGAATCCGTAAACACCCCTGGCCTGGCAATGGGTTTGCTATAAAATGTCTGAAAACTAGATCATCCTGCCGTCGCAAGGATGTGGTCCATAGGAACTTCCAACCCTTTCGCTGCCGATGTCGATGCAGCCCTGGTGGAATGAGATTTAAAAACATCAGTGTCCACACCTGCACAAGCCAAAACCTGTCTTAGCCACCTTGAGATGGTTTGCACTGACACCCTTCTGTGAGGTTTTTTATGACTGATAAGTAATGCCATTTCAGTGCCTCTGAGGTTTTTAGTGACCTTGACATATTGAAGTAAATGAGTGACTACACATAGACGAAGGTCCACGGGATATGCTATGAATTCCAACTTAAGACCTGACGCCCCTGGTCTATTCTGTTTAATTAACTCATATATGTAGAAAGTTATTTTATTGGCAGTTGTTGCCATAGTGTCCAGTCGCAATTTGTGCAGCGACTGGACCCATTGCGCCGAGACCAGTGCCATAAGCATAACTACTTTATAAGTTAGTTTGGCCAGTGACAGGGACGTTGCTGAAGCCCATCCCCGAAGCAACGTCAGGACAATACTAACATCCCACATCTGGGAGTACCTAGACCTGGGGGGATTAGTGTTGAAAATACCCTTCATAAGTCTCGACACCAGAGGGTGAGACCCGACAGCGTGGTGTCTCGACCCCCGCCACAAGTAAGATGATAGTGCACTTCTGGCACAGTTGATGGCACTGTAGCTCAGACCTTCATCAAAATAAAGACTGGACAAGAATTCGAACACATCCGGGCACACGAGCCGTGTTATACATGATGTTAGCCCGTGCACAGAACGTCTCCCATTTACTAATATAGGAGATATATTGTTTTTTGGTGGTATCCCTCCATGCCGCCATGATCATGTCCAAGGTTCGATCCACCAGTCCGAGCCCCAGGAAAGATCTCCTCAGACTCTGCAAATTAACAAATGTATCCGGTCATGGCACGGGTGTCTCTCGCCTGTCACAGGATGAACCAGTAAATCATGACGTTTGGAAATGGCCATACAAGGTTCTGATACCATACCCAGAATCACAGGGAACCATGGCTGAGTAGGCCAGTCGGGTACTACCAAAATACCCGACGCGGAATCTTGTTGGACTTTTTGCAAGACCCGACTGATGAGGCAGAAGGGAGGAAATGCATAGAAAAACAATCCTCCCCAGTGTGGCGAGAATTCGTCCATCGCCACTGCCCCAGGGTCTAGCTCCCATGCAACATATGTTGGCAATTGGTGATTAAGTCTGGATGCGAACAGATCGATATCCGGCATTCAATACCGAGCTACAATGTCGGTAAACACTTTGTGGTCCAACATCCATTCAGTGTTGTCATTAAATTTTCGTGACCTGGTGTCCGCCACTGTATTAAGCTTACCTGGAAGGTAAGTAGCTGACACCCAAATGTTTCTTTTCATGCACCAGTGCCAAATGAGGTTAGACAAATTATCACAGGATACTGACTTAATTCCACCCATGTGATTGATATATGCCACCGCAGTGGTGTTGTCAACCTGAAGTCGAACATGCAGATGATGCATGTCTGTGCAGTAAGCCCTTAGCCCATAGAATGCACCCAACATCTCTAAGTAATTAATACCATGTGACTGAAGCAAAGAAAATTCATGCATATCCCATCTGCCACCGCAACTAGAGATGGTATTAGTAGCACCCCAACCTTGAGCGCTAGCATCAGTCTGTAAAACAACTGAAGGACTGCTGACTACAATGGTATTAGAACAATCCCAAATGTTTAGTATCCACCATTGCAATTCAGAAATAGCATTAGCTGGTAACTGCATAGGTCTGTCAAAGTGACCAGCATGATTTTTGAGTGCTTGCACCTTTGCCCGCTGTAAATTTTGATAATGCAAAGGTCCAAATTGTGCGTCTGGAAATGCGGCCACTAACTTGCCAATCACTCTGGCTACTTGTCGAATAGATGGTTGCCCAACGACAACAAGGCTGTTACAGGCCTCTACTAATTCTGCTCCCTTGCCCCCAGGCAGAGTCACAGACATGTGAACAGAGTTAATAGTAAACCCTAAATAATCCATAACCATGGATGGTATCAATTTAGATTTATCTGGATGGATGAGACATCCCAATTTCTCAAATAAGAGTTTGGTGGCTGAAACAGCTAATTTAGCTAATTACAGAGTTTTACCAACAATTAAGATATCATCCAGGTATGCCATGACAATATATTTCTGTGCTCTGAGAAGCGCAAGTGCCGGTTTTAGTATTTTGGTAAACAATCTGGGGGCTGATGTTAACCCATTAGGCAACGCCTTAAACTGCCACATTGCCCCATCCAGTTAAACTTCAAATACCTTCGGTGATCCCTATGATTGGGTACCGAATAGTATGCATCCTTGAGATCGATGCAAGCCATAAAGTATCCTTTTGAAATCAAATGTTTGGCAGTAACAAAAGTTTCCATTTTAAAATGTTTATACTGCACAAATGTATTAAGGTGCGTCAAATCAATGATGATGCGGCATCCGCCATCTTTCTTTCTTCTTGTAAAAATATTAGATACAAATTTGTGAGTCGTTGGGACCTCTCAATTATCCCTTTTGAATGTAACCTCAAAATTTCTGCATGCACATCCAAACTTTCCTGCTGTGAAAGCACAAACGTCCGGTTAGGTGTATGCTGTGTGGGTGGAAATGAATTGTGAAGGAACTTATACCCTTGAATACTGTGCAGTATAAATGGGTCAGATGTTATTGAACTCCATGTATTCCAAAACAAGTGTAATCTTCCACCAACTTGTAAACAGTTTACACACCCCATGTTCCGGAAGAAACCAGACCCACCTACCTCCATGGTTACCAATAGGTTTGTGTATATTTCTTCCGCCCCCGAGTCCTGGGAGTAGAGGTGCTGGAATGTGGGGTTGGCGCATTTTCCAAGAAGGCCGTTCTGGGCCTTGGCCGATAAAAGACCTTTGTCCAGAATGTGTGGCCTTCGAGCTTTCACCAGCCTCCGGTTACCGTTTTCTGCTGGTGGATGCATAGGGGTGCTGCCGCCGAAGTTGAGAGGTCTTGCTGGTTGACGGCGCCTTTATTAGCCCGACAGCTTTTGTCTCTTCATCCAGGTCCTTGACCTGTTTCAAATAGTAGATTTAGCGGCTGGGTGTTGCTGGCTTTACATAACCCCGCAAACTTAGGGTTCAGGGCAGGTCGGATGGCACTTTTCCTGAAACAATTGATCTCAAACTGAGTGTTCAAGAAGGAACTGCAGATGCTGGAAGTTCGAAGGTACACAAAAATGCTGGTGAAACTCAGCGGGTGCAGCAGCATCTATGGAGCGAATGAAATAGGCAACGTTTCGGGCCGAAACCCTTCTTCAGACTGATGGGGGGTGGGGGGGAGAAGGAAGGAAAAAGGGAGGAGGAAGAGCCCGAGGGCGGGGGGATGGGAGGAGACAGCTGGAGGGTTAAGGAAGGGGAGGAGACAGCAAGGGCTAGCAAAATTGGGAGAATTCAACGTTCATGCCATCCGGACGCAAGCAACCCAGGCGGAATATGAGGTGCTGTTCCTCCAATTTCCGGTGTTGCTCACTCTGGCAATGGAGGAGACCCAGGACAGAGAGGTCGGATTGGGAATGGGAGGGGGAGTTGAAGTGCTGAGCCACCGGGAGTTCAGGTAGGTTATTGCGGACTGAGCGGAGGTGTTCGGCGAAACGATCACCGAACCTCCGCTTAGTCTCCCCGATGTAAATCAGCTGACATCTAGAGCAGCGGATGCAGTAGATGAGGTTGGAGGAGATACAGGTGAACCTTTGTCGCACCTGGAACGACTGCTTGGGTCCTTGAATGGAGTCGAGGGGGGAGGTGAAGGGACAGGTGTTGCATTTCTTGCGGTTGCAACGGAAAGTGCCCGGGGAGGGGGTGGTACGGGAGGGAAGGGAAGAATTGACAAGGGAGTTGCGGAGGGAGCGGTCTTTGCGGAAGGCAGACATAGGGGGAGATGGGAAGATGTGGCGAGTGGTGGGGTCACGTTGGAGGTGGCGGAAATGGCGGAGGATTATTTGTTGTATTTGCCGGCTGGTGGGGTGAAAGGTGAGGACTAGGGGGACTCTGCCTTTGTTGCGAGTGCGGGGATGGGGAGAGAGAGCAGTGTTGCGGGGTATGGATGAGACCCTGGTGCGAGCCTCATCTATGGTGGCGGAGGGGA
The DNA here is from genome assembly GCF_010909765.2 of Amblyraja radiata. Classification (NCBI taxonomy): domain Eukaryota; kingdom Metazoa; phylum Chordata; class Chondrichthyes; order Rajiformes; family Rajidae; genus Amblyraja; species Amblyraja radiata. The sequence goes on along the minus strand of NC_045963.1, from coordinate 6,639,968 downwards.
ATCCCCGTTCCCTGAAGAACGAGGACATTTCCGATGCCCTGGTGTGGAACGTCTCATCCTGGGAGCAGATGCGGCGTAGGCGGAGGAATTGGGAGTAGGGGATGGAGTCTTTACAGGGGGCAGGGTGGGAAGACGTGTAGTCCAGATAGCCATTTGAGTCAGTTGGTTTGTAGTGTATGTCGGTCAGAAGTCTGTCCCCTGCGATGGAGATGGTGAGGTCAAGGAATGGTAGGGAAGTGTCGGAAATGGTCCAGGTGTATTGGAGTGCCGGATGGAAGTTGGTGGTGAAGTGGATGAAGTCAGTCAGTTGTGTGTGGGTGCAGGAGGTGGCCCCAAAGCAGTCGTCAATGTAACGGAGGTAGAGGTCGGGGATGGGGCCCTGGTACGTATTGAACAAGGATCCTGACAAAGAGGCAGGCGTAGCTGGGGCCCATGCGTGTGCCCATAGCTAAGCCTTGTGTTTGGAGGAAATGGGAGGAGTCAAACGTAAAGTTGTTGAGGGTGAGGATCAACTCCGCTAGGCAGAGGAGGATGTCAGTGGCTGGGTATAGGTTGCTCCTCTGGTCGAGGAAGAACCGGAGGGCTTTGAGGCCATCCTGGTGGGGGATGGAGGTGTAGAGTGACTGGACATCCATGGTGAAGATGAGGGGGTGAGGGCCTAGAGAGTGGAATGCGCGGAGATGGCGGAGAGTGTCTGAGGTGTCTAGAACATAGGTGGGAAGAGATTTGACCAAGGGGGATAGTATGGAGTCAAGGTATGTGGAGATGAGTTCGGTAGGGCACAAACAAGCAGAGACAATGGGTCTGCCGGGAGAGCCGGGTTTGTGGATTTTGGGGAGAAGGTAAAAACGGGCCGTGCGGGGCTGGGGAACGATGAGGTTGGAAGCTTGGTCGGGCAGGGCGTGGGAATTGATGAAGTCGGTGATGGTGCTAGATATGGTGGCCTGGTGCTCGTCAGTGGGGTCATGGTCCAAGGGTAAGTAGGAGGAGGTGTCCGAGAGTTGGCGCGTGGCCTCAGCTTTGTAGAGATCGACTTGAGGATGAGGACCAACTCCGCTAGGCGGAGGAGGGTGTCAGTGGCTGGGTATAGGTTGCTCCTCTGGTCGAGGAATCTCAAACTGAGCATTGCTTAATAGTGCTAGAGCATCCTGCTGCTCATCCGACAGTGGTGTTCCATCTACGGACCTGGCAAACGCCGTTATGCCCGAAGCCAGTAACTTGAGGATTCTTTGGATTTTAATTTCTTGGGCCCTGATGCCCCCACCAATGTATCCCCAAATTGAATTATTCACTGCAGGAACATTCAAAGAAGCAGTTCGCAGGTGCCAAGTATTTGGCAGCTGTATCGGTCATTACCTGCTCCTGCAGCTGGTGGGATGTAAGGTAATTAATACCTGCAGCCAGCTGTTCCTGTAACGGCTCCCCTGTTTGCGAGGGTATCACAAATTTGGAGACTATGGCAGGCAGATTCTGAGCTTCATGCACCCCAAGCACACTTGATGTTTCTTCAGCCAAACTCCCGAATTCGGAGTCAGCCCAGTACTGACTCCGTACACTCCCCTCCGAGGAGAGGGAGACATTGTGCAGCCCAGTACCAGGCGCTGCCGTGGGTGTCTGAGGAGACTCACGCTGACATAAGTCCGACTGCTGGAGCATGTCATGCTGGAGCATTCGCTCCATTAAACGCTCCATACGAGATAAACACCCTAGGGTGCCATCTATCGCAGGAGGTGATTCTCCCCAGCCCGATTCATCCGATTCCACGGGCCTATCCGACTTACGGCTTTACCCCCTTTCTGGGGAACCACTGCGGATTCGGAGGTCGCTGACTGCACTGTCAGCGACCCAGGTGGTGAAATCGGCCGCCGCTGACTGCCCGCATTCCCGCGGTCCAACGCCTGTTTCGTCGCGGTCCGTTTGGACTTGGCCCTCGATTTTTCCATCACACTGGAATCCACTGTTCTGTAAATAAATTCTCCAGAACAAAAAACAACCTCAGAATAAGTGAAACTTACCTGCAGGGCCTTTTTAAACTTACTGCTGGAGGAGAACCCATTCCCAATCTGACCTTTCTGGCCTAGGCCTCCTCCATTGTCAGAGTGAGGCCCAGCGCAAATTGGAGGAACAGCACCTCATATTTTGCTTGGGCAGCTTACACCCCAGCGGTATGAACATTGACTTCTCTAACTTCAGATAGCCCTTGCTTTCCCTTTCTCTCCATCTCTCCCCCTTCACAGTTCTCCCACTAGTCTTACTATCTCAGACTATATTCTATCAATTCCAACTCCCCTGACATCAGTCTGAAGAAGGGTCTCGACCCGAAACGTCGCCCATTTCCTCTCTCCAGAGATGCTGCCTGCCCTGCTGAGTTACACCAGCATTTTATATCTACCTTCTCTCCAGATGAAGTGTGCACATTAGCAGGGCCTTTCCAGAGTGTGCGCATGCGCGGTGTCTCGGGTCGGCGAGGCCTGTGGAATCAGCGATATTTTACAGATGCTTTGAAGTTATGTATTACAGAAATGAGTTGCTTAAAGCTTAAATAAAGTTTAAATAAATTACGAGTAGCATTAAAGTTTCATTTGCCTCACAACAATTTAAGCAACTCAACCTCAGAAGTTAAGCAGTGTGACATCGCGATGGAGAAACTATTAAAACCACAACGCTTGGATCTGGATCCCAACTCACCTACTGCTGCAAAGGAATGGAAGCACTGGCTTCGTACACTAAATAACTTATTTGATGAGTGTGGCAACAATGCACCAGACAGATTCAGGACATTAATAAGCTCTGTCTCTTATGATGTATATGATTACATAGAGGAATGTACAACTTATGATTCTGCTATTGATGTACTAAGCAGACTCTTCGCTAAGACACCCAACGTAATATTTGCTTGACACCTCCTTGCTACTCGGAAACAAAAACCTGGTGAGTCACTTAATGAGTTTTTACAAGAACTTCAAAGGCTTAGTAAAGACTGCGCCTTCAAAGCAGTTACAGCTGATCAATATCGACAGGAACTTATTCGAGACTCTTTTATCAATGGTTTGGCATCATCTTTAATACGACAGAGACTATTAGAAAGCAAAACCTTGGATCTACAGTCAGCTTATAATCAAGCTTACTCATTAGACTTGGCTGAAAAATTCAGATGCTTACGGCTCATCTAATGTGTATTGTGCTGCAACTACTACAAAAGAATCTCACCCAGGTACTAATATGGAGCAAGCTGATACAATTTCTACTGATAAATGTGCCCTTGCTGCAGCATATACTTATTCGAAAAGGAACTGTTACTTTTGTGGGGGTAATATTCATAAGAGAGAGATATGTCCTGCTCGAGAGGCAACTTGTAATAGTTGTGGCAAGAAGGGACATTATTCTAGAGTATGCAAGTCCAAAGCAACTACTAAAAGTGTGACTGCTGCCATGTATTTGCCTCTTTACGTGCAATTACAGCTGCATTTCCTCAGAGCTTGTCTCATGCAGCTACAATGGTATCCATCAATGGCCATACACTTAATGTACTACTTGATTCTGGCAGTTCAGAAAGTTTTAGAAGTGAGCATGTTGTGTCTCGACTAAATCTAACTATAATTCCTTCAAATAAAATCTCAATGGCTCTGACAACTCTCTATACTCAAATTATTGAATCTTGTATTGTAGACTTTATTCTGAACAAAACTAGTTATAAATCTGTATGTCTTGGTATTTTGAAAAATGTGTGTAGCGATATAATTCTAGGTCAGGATTTTCAGAAACAGCACAGATCACTTCAAATAATGTATGAAGGAACTATGCCTGATCCTGTATTGTCAAAATCACCAGTATTGTGTGTTTTTTTCTGCTGCATCTGTTGAATGTCCTTCATTATTCACTAATTTATCCCCTAAGTGCAAGCTAACTGCTACAAAATCAATACATTTTAGTAAAGATGACAGAAACTTTATCAACACAGAAGTAACTAATCTTTTACGAGAAGGTATCATAGAACCCAGCTCTTCCCCTTGGAGGGCACAAGTTGTCGTGGTTAAGGACCCCTTGGAGAGACATAGAAAGAGACTCTGCATTTATTACTCTCAAACTATAAACCAGTTCACGGAACTTGATGCATATCCACTACCTCGTATAGAAGAGATTATCAATACTTATCAATATCAATATCAACTCCCATATCAATTCCTGTTTGTCAGCTATAAAAACCTGGATGCAACATAACTTCCTCAAACTCAACAGCAATAAGACAGAATTCCTCCTCATAGGCTCCAAATCCACACTCAGCAAAATCAATGACCCCACTCTCACCATCGACGGCACCACTGTCTCCCCATCTCCCCAGGCCCGCAACCTTGGCGTGATCTTTGATTCCACCCTCTCCCTTGAGCCTCACATCCGCCATGTCATTAAAACATCCTTCTTTCATCTCCGCAACATCGCCAAACTCAGACCCTCTCTCACACCTCCCGCTGCTGAAAGACTCATCCATGCCTTCATCTCCTCCCGACTGGACTATTGCAACTCACTTCTCCTTGGCATCAGCTCCACCTACATCAACCGACTCCAACTGGTCCAGAACGCAGCCGCCCGACTCATCACCCACACCAAATCCTGGCATTACATCACTCCAGTCCTCAAACAACTTCACTGGCTTCCCATCTCCCACCGGATCACCTACAAAATCCTGGCCCTCACCTACAAAGCCCTCCACCATCTGGCCCCCCCCCCATATCTCACTGACCTCCTCTCCTCCTACCAACCCTCACGGTCCCTCAGATCCACATCAGCCGGTCTCCTCTCCATCCACAAGTCCAACCTCCGCAGTTTTGGGGACAGAGCCTTCTCCAGGGCAGCTCCCAGGCTCTGGAACTCCCTCCCCCAACTGATCCGCAATTCTATGTCACTCACCATCTTCTAGTCCCGCCTCAAGACCCATCTCTTCACCTCTGCCTATCCTTAGCCCCACGTCCCCCTCCCTTTTCATCTGTGCATGAATTGCCTCATATTGTGTTTTGAATTGAATTGAATTCTGTCTTTAATTTGTGTACTAGTCATGTCTCTACTATTTATTTCATTCCCCTTACATGTTTTTCCTCTACTTGCTAAATTTTTGTAAGGTGTCCTTGAGACTCTTGAAAGGCGCCCATAAATAAAATGTATTATTATTAATACTTTAGCTAAGTTTAAGATATTCTCTACTTTGCTTACTACCAAATTCCTTTGAAAGAATCAGAGAAGAAATACACTGCCTTTGAAGCAAATGGGAAATGATACCACTATTACAGAGTTCCTCTTGGTGTAACTAATGGTATGGCTGTTTTTCAGAGAGAGATGGACAAACTTGTTGAACAGGAAAACTTTAAAGATACTTTCCCTTATCTTGATAATATAACTATTGCAGGAAAAGACCAAGCTGAACATGATGAAAATGTACAACGGTTTTTAGAAGTTGTACATTCTAAAAATCTAACATTAAATGAGGCAAAGTCAATAACATCAGTGTCATCAATTAATATTCTTAGTTATTGGGTTGGAAATGATATAATCAAGCCTGATCTAGAAAGACTCCGCCCACTCCAAGAGATACCTGTTCCAGCAACATTAAACTCTCCACGAAGGGTTCTTGGTATGTTTGCATTCTATGCTAAATGGATACCAAATTTTTCTGACAAAATTCAACCTTTGATTACAGCAAAATCTTTCCCCCTTGACTCTACAGCAATTGGTGACTTTACTTCTTTAAAGAAACAATTGGAATCTGCGACATTACACACCATCGATGAGGATCTCCCCTTTGTTGTTGAATGTGATGCCTCTGATTTAGTAGTATCAGCAACATTAAATCAAGGAGGACGACCAGTGGCTTTCATGTCTCGTACTCTCCAAGGTGGTGAATTGCACTACCCACCCGTCGAAAGCAATTATTGAAGCAGTGAGAAAATTGAGTCATTTCCTTGCTCGCCAGCACTTCACTTTGATAACAGATCAGCGTTCAGTAGCTTTTATGCTGGATAATCGGAAACGAACGAAGATTAAAACCAGTAAAATTCATGAATGGAGGATTGAATTATCTGCATATAGTTATTCAATTGAGTACCGCCCTGGTAAGGATAATGTTGCCCCGGATACATTAACTCGAGCACTTTGTGCCTCTGTTCATTCTTCTGCACTCACTGATCTTCACAATGGCCTGTGCCATCCGGGAGTCACTCGTTTGTTACACTATGTTCGTTCCAAAAACTTACCTTATCTACAGAAGATGTGAAGATGACGTGTGCTTCATGTAGAATCTGTGCTGAATTAAAACCAAGGTTCTTCCGTCCTGAAGAAGGAAGATTGTTCAAAGCTACTCAACCTATGGAACGTTTGAGTATTGACTTCAAAGGGCCTTTACCATCCTCCTCTCGAAATGTTTATATACTTACCTTAGTTGATGAATATTCAAGGTTTCCATTTGCCTTTCCTTGTCCAAATATGTCAGCTGCTACAGTTATCAAATGTTTAGATCAACAGTTTTCATTCTGTGGATTTCAAAGTTATATACATTCTGATAGGGGCACCTCATTCATGTCAAAAGATTTAAAAGACTACCTTTCTAATAGAGGAATTGCAACAAGTAAAATGATACCATATCACCCTATTGGAAATGGTCAGGTTGAGAGGTACAACGGAATCATTTGGAAAGCAGTGAAACCGGCTTTAAAGTCAAATGACATACCAGATCAGCAGTGGGAATGTGTTCTACCAGATGCATTACACTCCATCAGATCTCTACTGTCAACTGCTACCAATACTACTCCACATGAGCAGTTCTTTAACTTCAAACGACATTCTTCTAGTGGTACTTCTCTGCCATCATGGTTGACTAGCCATGGTCCTGTGCTGCTTCGTCGTTATGTCCAATCAAATAAGAATGAGCCTTTTGTTGATGAAGTTGAACTGACTGATGTTAACCCTTCTTATGCAACTATCAAGTATCAGGATGGACGTCAGTCAACTGTCTCACTTCGTGACCTTGCACCATGTCCGTCTTCTCCATCAGCTCCATCATTCCCTGATAACATTAATCGAGCAGTGATGTCGACTGGAATATGTTCGAAGCAAGTTCCAGTGACGTCAGTGAGTTCGCGGAAGCAGTCACGGACTTCATCGCAACAATAACCGACAACATCGTCCCCACGGTAAGGGTAAGCACCTTTCCGAACCAAAAACCCTGGGTGAACAGGTCTGACCGTGTGGCCCTGATTGCTCGCACCGCTGCCTACAACTCGGGCCTGGCATCAGGAAACATGGACGTCTACAAGGCAGAGTCCTACCGACTGCGAAGGGCGGTGAAGGACGCAAAGAAGAGGTACAGAGACAAGATGGAGTTATAGATGGAGCAGCAGGATACCAGAAGCCTGTGGCAGGGGTTACGGATTGTAACCAACTACCGGAGCACCCCTCCCTCATCCGCAAGTGCCAGCACCTCCCTAGCTGATGACCTGAACTCCTTTTACGCTTGTTTCGAGAGGGGCAACACCACCTCAGGTCTGCCGACTATCGACAATACCGCTAGTGGGCTGGCTACCGAAGCTGAAGGGAGGAATGTGCACACATTCTCGCTGTCCGATCACGACGTGAGGAGGGCTCTGACACGGGTGAACACGAGAAAAGCTGCAGGCCCCGATGGCATCTCGGGGCGAGTACTCAAGTCCTGTGCTACGCAGCTAGCTCCAGTGCTCACTACATTATTCAACCTCTCCCTGGACAAGTCCGTGGTCCCTGCCTGCTTCAAAAAATCCATCATTGTACCGGTACCAAAAAATGCCTCCCCTGCCTGTCTGAATGACTACCATCCGGTGGCCCTTACCTCGGTAGTCATGAAATGCTTTGAGAGGCTGGTGAAGAAACACATCTGCGCCTTCCTCCCTCGGAACATGGACCCGTTGCAGTTCGCATACCGTCCGAACAGATCCACGGACGATGCGGTCTCCCAGGTCTTGCACACCGCTCTCTCCCATCTGGACAGCCAGAAGAGGGGCTACGTGAGGATGCTGTTCATAGACTTCAGTTCAGCCTTCAACATGATAGTCCCCACCAGACTGGCCGGGAAGCTAATGGAATTGGGACTCAACACCTCTCTGTGTGCCTGGGTCCTGGACTTTCTCACCGCCAGGCCCCAGGTAGTCAAGATGGGAGGGAATACATCAAAGTCCCTCACCCTGAGCACAGGATCGCCCCAGGGTTGCGTCCTCAGCCCCCTATTGTACTCCCTGTACACACATGACTGTGTGGCTAGGTTCAGCTCCAACTCAATAATTAAGTTTGTTGATGACACTGTGGTGGTGGGCCTGATCTCAGACAACGACGAGAAGGCCTACCGGGAGGAGGTGGCTGATCTAGCACTCTGCTGCCAGGATAACAGCCTCCTCTTGAACATCAAAAAAACGAAGGAGCTGATCATGGACTTTAGGAGGGCACATCATCCGAGGACGTACACTCCATTGAGGATAAATGGGGATCCTGTGGATAGGGTGAGCTGTTTTAAATATCTGGGAGTCCACATCTCTGAGGATATGACATGGACAGCACACGCCTCAGCACTCGTGCGTAAGGCAAGGCAGCGCCTTTACCACCTCAGGCAATTGAGGAAATTCATAGTGTCTCCGAGGATTCTCCAGTGCTTCTACGCAGCGGCGGTGGAAAGCATCTTGTCCGGGAACATTACCATCTGGTTTGGGAATTGCTCTGCCAAGGACAAGAAGGCTCTGCAGAGAGTAGTGCGTTCGGCCGAACGCACTATGGGAACTTCACTCGCCCCCCTGCAGGAACTATACATCAGGAGGTGCAACTCCAGAGCCAACAATATCATGAGAGACCCCTTCCACCCCTGCAACGGACTGTCCCAGCTGCTACGGTCAGGCAAACGCCTCCGTTGCCATACGGTGAGAACGGAGAGGTTGAGAAGGAGTTTCTTCCCAGAGGCCATTCGGACTGTAAATGCCTATCTCACCAGGGACTAACTCTACTGAACGTTTTTCCTTCCATTATTTATTATGTAAAGGTATATGTGTGTTATGATTGTGTTTATAGTTTGTTTGGTTGTTTGTCTTTTTGCACAAAAGTCCGCGAGCATTGCCACTTTCATTTCACTGCACATCTCGTATGTGTATGTGACAAATAAACTTGACTTGACTTGACTTGAGAACTTCCTTCAACACTCCCAACATCCCCTATGGAGATTTCTATAAGTAATTCTAAAATTGAAAATGTAAATAACAATATGAGTGAAGTTGATGACCAAGCAATATATGTACCACCAGCTATTGAAACACCGTTATCTCCTAATGCTCCAGTGCTGCGACGGTCATCAAGACATATTAAACCTCCTGACCGACTCAACTGATAAATAGGAGGGGAGAATGAAGTGTGCGCATTAGTGGGGCCTACCCAGAGTGTGCGCATTAGTGAGGCCTATCCAGAGTGTGCGCATTAGTGGGGCCTACCCAGAACGTGCACATGTGCGGGGTCTCGGGTCAGCGGAAGACGCTTTGAAGTTATGTATTACGGAAATGAGTTGCTTAAAGCTTAAAGTTTAAGTAAATTTCAAGCAGCGTTAAAGCCTCATTTGCCTCACAACACCAGAGATGCTGCCTGAGTTCCTCCAGCACTCCGCATTTATCTTCAGTGTGAACCCGCATCTGCAGTTCCTTCCTACACGTGGCGGTTGGGATGTGACGGTTGGCCGCGTGCCGTAGGGAGGGACTGCGCGGGGAGGAGGGTCGGGGCCGGGGCCTTGCGCAGGCGCACGATGAGGGGCGTGGCCAGGTGGCTCGAACGCATGCGCACTGGGAGAATGGCGTAGCCTGACTGCTGTGGCGCATTCGCGGGGAGTAGGGGCGTCGTCTGGCGCCTCCTACGCATGCGCACTAGGGGAGGCGTGGTCTGGCGGCTCCTACGCATTGCCGCTAGGAGGGGAGGCGTGGTCTGGCGGCTCCTACGCATGGGCGCTGGGAGGAGAGGCGTGGTCTGGCGGCACTGGCGCATGAGAACGGTGGGGGGGTGGGGTAAAGCGCGGCGAGGCGAGGCGGGCGCATGCGCGGGAGGGAGGATGAAGGAGAGCGAGGGGCTGCGGCAGCGCCGACTCCAGCAGTCGCGGGTTGTGGCGGACGAGTCCCGGGATGTGGACACCAAGCATGTCAGGTAGTGGCCTGGCAGGTGATTGCGGCCGTGGGAAGGACGTAGATCACAGTGCCCTTTGCCGTCAGACGGATGTTTTGGTCTGGTGCAATCCGAACGCGGGATCAATGTACTGGTGCAAAGTGCAGGAGAGGGCAATACAGCGGTGCAAACTGCAGGAGAGGGCAATGCAGCGGTGCAAACTGCAGGAGAGGGCAATACAGCGGTGCAAACTGCAGGAGAGGGCAATACAGCGGTGCAAACTGCAGGAGAGGCCAATACAGCGGTGCAAACTGCAGGAGAGGGCAATACAGCGGTGCAAACTGCAGGAGAGGGCAATACAGCGGTGCAAACTGCAGGAGCGGGCAATGCAACTGCAGGAGAGGGCAATACAGCGGTGCAAACTGCAGGAGAGGGCAATACAGAGGTGCAAACTGCAGGAGAGGCCAATACAGCGGTGCAAACTGCAGGAGAGGCCAATACAGAGGTGCAAACTGCAGGAGCGGGCAATGCAACTGCAGGAGAGGGCAATGCAGTGGTGCAAACTGCAGGAGAGGGCAATGCAGCAGTGCAAACCGCAGGAGAGGCCAATACAGCGGTGCAAACTGCAGGAGAGGGCAATGCAGTGGTGCAAACCGCAGGAGAGGCCAATACAGCGGTGCAAACTGCAGGAGAGGCCAATACAGCGGTGCAAACTGCAGGAGAGGGCAATACAGAGGTGCAAACTGCAGGAGCGGGCAATGCAACTGCAGGAGAGGGCAATGCAGTGGTGCAAACTGCAGGAGAGGCCAATACAGCGGTGCAAACTGCAGGAGAGGCCAATACAGCGGTGCAAACTGCGGGAGAGGGCAATACAGCAGAACTGCAGGAGAGGGCAATACAGCGGTGCAAACTGCAGGCGAGGGCAATGCAGCGGTGCAAACTGCAGGAGAGGGCAATGCAGCGGTACAAATTGCATGCGAGCTGGTGGGCAATACATTGGTACAAGTTGCAGGAACGGGCAATACAGCAGTACAAACTGCAGAAGAGGGCTTGTGGGCTAAATGTATGACAAGTTGTAGGAGGGGGTCAATGGGCTGGCTAAAGGATAGAGGATAACGTTGATGCACCAATAGTGCATGATGGAGAAGGTTGATCAGCTAAATAGTGTGGCGCATGTTTGAGCTTGGGTTGGTGGACTAAATGCAGTGGTCTATATGCAGAGAGTGTTGGCGAACTAAATGCAGGGGTGCATGCAGAGTGTTGGCGAACTAAATGCAGGTGTGCGTGCAATGAGTATTGGCAAACTAAATGCAGTGATGCATGTTGGAGGGAGGGACGGTGAGGGACAACCCCCACATAGACAGCACCCGAGGTCGGAATTGAACTTTTGACTCTGACACTGTGTGGCCCTAATAGTGGCTGGCTTGTGTTGTGAAGCCAGTTTATCTCCAGATGTGCTGTATGATGGGACGGGGTCACAGTGTTCGATACGATACTTTATTCATCCCTGGAGGGAAATTGGTCTGCCAACAGTCATAACACACAACAAGGTCCATGAAAACCTGAAATTAAAAGTGAAAACAAAAGAAAAAGACAGGCGACTGTTGGCTGGCTGCTGTGTGCACAGCGCCTTCACCAGAACAAACAAACAAACACAGGCTTATCCTCTGGGCAGAGGATTCTAAAACTAGAGTGCCTTCGCCACACCAGGTCCCCCTTTGTTCTTGATCACATCTAATGTACTGCCTGGATATGTACTCATACCCCTCCCCTGGATAGGGCAAGGACAATGCTCCTCAACTTCCACTTCACCGGCCGGGTTCAACAGATCACCCTTTGCAATCTCTTTCAAACATGCCCCACAACGCTGTAATCGCAAAAGTACGGTAAAACAAATGAACCTCCCGCCCTACAATTCATGGCAACCATCGCAAATTGTTGCATGTTTCTCTTCCAGTGCGTACAGTGGGAAGGTGTTCCGGATAACCCTGACAACTCTTGTTGTGACTCTCGTGGTTCCATTACTGACGGCAGCGCTGCTGCTGCAGTCGCCGATAAACCCCCAACCTTTCAGGTAAGGCTCCGTTTGCATTGGATCATAGTCGTACAGCACAGAAACAGGCCCTTCAGCCCAATTGTACCCCATCAACATTAGTCCCACCTGCCTATATCCTCCTTAACCTTTCCTGTCCATATACCTGTCCAAGTGTCTTTTAAATGCTGTTATAGTACCTGCCTCAATTACCACCTCTGGCTGCTTGTTCCATACACCCATCATACTCTGAGGCCAGTACTTTAGCCAGTAAGCTGCAGTTGCACAATGACCACTTGGAAAAGGCAACAATTCTACTTGTAATTGCATTTATAAAAAGTAATTTTAATATTTTTCTTGACGGCTACCAATTTTTGCAAATTTCAAACACTTCCTAACATCTTGAGTATTTAATTGTCATATGTTGGGGCAACAGAAGAATGAAATTCCTGCTGCTTACCAGGCCTGTGATTGCAATAACACACATAATGTATAATAAATGTATAACGTTGGTGGGAGAGAAAGCTAGAAAAGAGAGGTGGCGCAGGGCAAAGCCTCGAGTGATGGGTGGATACAGGTGGGGGGAGGGGGTGATGGGCAGAGTAAGCGACAAAGGCTGGAGGTGAAAAGGAGACAAAAGGGTATCGGATAAGGAGAGAAGAGGAGGAGTGAAATGTAAAGCCAGAGGGAGGGATATGGGTGGAAGGGGAAAGGGGGGGGGGGGGAGTTAAAGTGGAAATGGGACGGGAGAGCATTGTTTGGAGGAGTAGGAAAGGAACAGGGTGACGGGGGTGGGAGATGATGAGGGTAATGTGTGTGCACCAACGTTGGGACGGGAAAGGAGGGGGTAATACTTGAAACTGGTGAATTCAAGGTCAATATTGTGGTGTGAGCTACCCAAGCGGAATGTGAGATTAAAAATAAAGTTGGCTATCTAATTGCATAAATATCAATACAAATTTGAGTGGGTTTGCAGCAGTCAATGTCACAGCTGTAGACTGTATCCTGCCACAGGGATGCACCACTGCAAGTCATAGCACAGTCTGCTGCTGCTGCTAAATAGCTGTTTCCAGGCCTACACTCCTCGCCGTTTCACCCCCCAGACTTGTAAAGGATCCCAGCCTTGTTCCAGAAGTGATCTCTGATCTGAAATCAACACAAAAATATTATGTAGGATAGATCTCATAAAAATGGACTATGGTGATGATATTAATAAAAAAAAGGTTACCATGTTGAATGATTACATTGTGCAAATATTTGCAGTAAAGAGGATTAGCACTCTGGACAATCTGAGAAGATTAACATTGAAGGATGAACTAGAGCTTGCCAGTTTGAAGCAGGGTCCTGACCTGACACATCACCTATCCATTTTATCCAGAGATGCTGCCTGACCTGCTGAGTTACTCCAGCACTTTGTGTCTATCTTTGGTATAAACCAGCATCTACAGTTTCTTGTGTCTGCTGACTTCAGACCGTTGATCTTTGTTTTTATTTCCATTCCCCCTCTCACCTCCAGTTATAAGGAGCCTCCCTTGCTGGTTGGTCCTTTGGAAGCAAATGATAAGTTAAGGCAGGCTGAACGCTTGTGGGAAGGACAGCTTTTGGGACCAGAATCTATTGCACACCTTGGAGGTATGGATGCACCTTGTTTATTCGTATATTAATTGTGACTCTTGAGACGGAAAATTGTGCAAGTTAAAAAAAAAAAAAAAGCAACACAGCTGGAGTAACTCAACGGCTCAGGCATCATCTCTGGAGAACGTGGATTGGCAACGTTTAGTGTCATGGCCCTTCAGACTGTGTAGTGCGACAGGAGAAAGCTGGAAGAGAGGAAGAGCTGGGCAAAGTGTGGCAGGTAATAGGTGAACACAGGCAAGGGTGGGTTTGGATAGACTAAGGCTAGAGATGTAAAGGCGGAAGGTGTAAGACAAGGATAGAAGAGATGTGAATTATGTAGCCAGAGTATAAGTGGGTGGGAGAGAGGAGAAATAGGTGCAGTCCAGGAGGGGCACAGAGAAGGAGGGGTTGGGTGGGGAGTGAGAATTTTAAGTTTGTGAATGTAATCTCAAACAAGAGTGAAGAGGATTTAGACAATGGACAATAGGTGCAGGAGTAGGCCATTTGGCCCTTCGAGCCAGCACCGCAATTCAATGTGAACATGGCTGATCATCCACAATCAGTACCCCGTTCCTGCCTTCTCCCAATATCACTTGACTCCGCTATCTTTAAGAGGTCTATCTAACTCTCTCTTGAAAGTATCCAGAGAACCGGCCTCCACCACCCTCTGAGGCAGAGAATTCCACAGACTCACAACTTTCCGTGTGAAAAAGTATTTCCTCATCTCCGTTCTAAATGGCTTACCCATTATTCTTAAACTGTGGTCCCTGGTTCTGGACTCCCCCAACATCGGGAACAAGTTTCTCTTGCGTGTCCAAACCCTTAATAATCTTATGTTTCAATAAAATCCCCTCTCATCCTAAATTCCAGAGTGTACAAGCCCAGCTGCTCCATTCTCTCAGCATATGACAGTCCCGCCATCCCGGGAATTAACCTTGTGCACCTACACTGCACTCCCTCAATAGCAAGAATGTCCTTCCTCAAATTTGGAGATCAAAACTGCACACAATACTCCAGGTGTGGTCTCACTAGGGCTCTGCACAATTTCCGAAGGACCTCTTTGCTCCTATACTCAACTCCTCTTGTTATAAAGGCCAACATGCCATTTGCTTTCTTCACTGCGTGCTTGCTGTACCTGAATGCTTACTTTCAGTGACTGATGAACAAGGATCTCCAGATCCCGTTATACTTCCCCTTTTCCCAACTTGACTCCACTTAGATAATAATCTGCCTTCCTGTTTTTGCCACCAATGTGTATAACCTCACATTTATTCACATTAAACTGCATCTGCCCACTCACCCACCCGAATGTTTAAGTCACCCTGCATCCTCATAGCATCCTCCTCACAGTTCACACTGCCATCCAGCTTTGAGTCATCTGTAAATTTGCTAATGTTAATCCCTTCATCTAAATCATTAATATATATTGTAAATAGCTGCGGTCCCAGCACCGAGCCTTGCAGTTCCCCACCATTCACTGCCTGCCATTCTGAAAGGGACCCGTTAATCCCTACTCTTTGTTTCCTGTCTGCCAACCAATTTTCTATCCATGTCCGCACCCTACCCCCAATAACATGTGCTCTAATTTTGCCCACTACTCTCCTATGTGGGACCTTATCAAATGCTTTCTGAAAGTCCAGGTACACTACATCCACTGGCTCTCTCTCGCTTGTCCATTTTCCTAGATGCATCCTCAAAAAATTCCAGAAGATTAGTCAAGCATGATTTCCCCTTCGTAAATCCATGCTGACGTGGACCGATCCTGTTACTGCTGTCCAAATGTGCCGCTATTTCATCTTTTATAACTGACTCCAGCATCTTCCCCACTACCGATGTCAGGCTAACTGGTCTATAATTCCCTGCTTTCTCTCTCCCGCCATTCTTAAAAAGTGGGATAACATTAGCTACCCTCCAATCCACAGGAACTGATCCTGAATCTATAGAACATTGGAAAATTATCACCAATGCATCCATGATTTCTAGAGCCACTTCCTTAAGTACCCTGGGATGCAGACCATCAGGCCCTGGGGATTTATCAGCCTTCAGTCCCATAGTCTACCCAACACCAGTTTCCTGCCTAATGTGAATTTCCTTCAGTTCCTCCGTCACCCTAGATCCTCTGGCCACTAGTATCTGGCCACTGGAAGATTGTTTGTGTCCTCCGTAGTGAAGACGGATCCAAAGTACCTGTTCAACTCGTCTGCCATTTCCTTATTCCCCCTAACAAATTTGTCCTTTTCAGACTTCAAGGGATCAACTTTGGTCTTAACTAATTTTTTCCTCTTCACATACCTAAAGAAGCATTTACGATCCTCCTTTATATTCTTGGCTAGCTTACCTCAATTTTTCTCCCCGTTCTTCTGTTGCTCTTTAAAAGTTTTCCAATCCTCTGGCTTCCCGCTCATCTTTGCTATATTATACTTGTTCTCTTTTATTTTTATACTGTCCCTAGACTTCCCTTGTCAGCCATGGTCACCCCTTACTCCCCTCAAATCTTTCTTCCTCTTTGGAATGAACTGATCCTGCACCTTCTGTATTATTCCCAGAAATACCTGCCGTTGCTGTCCGCTGTCACCCCTGCTAGGGTATCTTTCCAGTCAACTTTGGCCAGCTCCTCCCTCATGGCTCCATAGTCCCCTTTGTTCAACTGTAATACTGACACCTCCGATTTACACTTCTCCCTCTCAAATTGTAGATTAAAATATTATATTATGGTCACTACCTCCTAATGGCTCCTTTACCTCGAGTTCCCTTATCAAATCCAGTTCATTACACAACACAATCCAAAATTGCCTTCTCCCTGGTAGGCTCCAGTACAAGCTGCTCTAAGAATCCATCACGGAGGCACTCCACAAACTCCCTTTCTTGGAGTCCAGTACCAACCTGATTTTCCCAGACTACCTGCATGTTGAAATCTCCCATAACCACCATAGCATTACCTTTTCGAATGCCAATTTTAACTCCTGATGCAACTTGCACCCGACATCCAGGCTACTGTTTTGGAGGCCAGTAGATAACTCCCATTAGGGTATTTTTACCCTTACAATTCCTCAGTTCCATCCATACTGACTCTACATCTCCTGTTTCAATGTCACCGCTCGTAAAGGACTGAATTTAATTCCTCACCAACCGAGCTACCCCACCCCCTCTACCCACCTGTCTGTTTTTTCGATAGGATGTATACCCTTGAATATTCAGTTCCCAGCCCTGGCCCTCTTGCAGCCATGTCTCTGTAATTCCCACAACATCATACATGCCATTTTCTAACTGAGCCTCAAGCTCGTCCACTTTATCTCTTATACTTCGCAACACCTTGACTTTGGTATTCACGTCCCCTCTCACTCAGGTCACTATTGGCCCTGATCTTACTCTCTTATCCCTTCTCGAAAATTTCCTTCCCATTAATTCGGTAACTTTTCCTGCGCTCACTTCCCCTTTAATTCCATCTTTATACTCTCAATTTGTCAATCCCTCCTCTCCACCCCCCACCCTACTATTTAGTTTAAACCCACACGTGTAGCACTAGCAAACTTGCCTGCCAGAACGTTGGTCCCCCTCCAGTTAAGGTGTAACCGGTCCCTTTTGTACAGGTCACCCCTACCCCAGAAGAGATCCCAGTGGTCTATAAATCTAAATCCCTGCTCCCTGCTCCAGCCCCTCAACCACACATTCAGATCCCCTATCTCCCTGTTCCCTCACCAGCACGAGGTACGGGAAGCAATCCAGAGATAACCACCCTAGAAGTCCTGTTTTTCAGTCTTCTTCCTAACTCTCTAAACTGTCATATGTAGCAGCAATGGAACAATGACATTCTTACTTGCTGCAGCTTTGCCGACCTATTAACAAAATAACACAGAGGTAAATATACAACCAGCAATACAATAGATTAATAACCATATTACAAGGTAACCATAATAGTTTATATGATAAATACTTTATGTACAAATACTTGAAAATAACTTCAGGACTTCCAGGATTTAAAGTTTGAGATGAGTTTATTGTCACGCATACCAAGGTACAGTGAAAAGCTTTATTTTGAATGATATCCAAACAGATCAGTTAATACTGTACTTAAATACAATAGTTCAAACTCAAGTACAATAGGTAGAGCAAAGGGGAATACACAGAATGCAGAATATAGTTCTTACGTATACCATCTTTTCAGTTTCAAAATAAAATTGAAAGTAAGAATTTGATCTTCCTTCAGGTAAGTTGTTAAGGCAACTGAATTCTTGTCTCTACAGATGTGATATTCACTGGAACAGCTGATGGCCAGATTCTGAAAATCAGTGATGGAAATATACACACCGTGGCAAGGATTGGCAAATTGCCTTGTGGTAAGCACTTCTTGATATGACTAGGCATAGTTCGTGTACTGAACTGTGGTTAAACATTTCTGCAGTACCATGATTTTTAGCAAAATACTTACAAGATATTTTGTTTCAATAGAGCCACTGAGCTGTACAGCACGGAAACAGGCAATTAGGCCCACCTTGTCTGTGCCGACCAGGTTGGCATATAAAGCTAGTCCCATTTGTCTGCATTTGGCACAATTCCCAATAAATCCTTCCTATCCATGCCCAACCAAATGTCTTTTAAACATCATAATTGTATCGGCTTCCTCTGGCAGTTCAATCCAGATACGGACTACTCTCTCCGTAAAAACAGTTCTCCCTCTTAAATATCTTATGCCTATGCCCTCTAGCTTTAGAATTCTCAACCCTGGTGGAATCGCACTGTGAATGTTCACTTTATCCATGCCCCTCATGATCTTGTACACCTCAATAATGTCATTGTTCACTAAGGTCATTCCTTGGTCTTGCACACGCTAAAGAAAAATGTCCCAGCCTATCCAACCTCTCCCTGTAACTCAAACCCAGGTAACATCCTGGTCAATCTCTTCTGCACACTTTCCAACTCAATGACATTGGTACTTCTACTTCTATGAAGTTGGGACGACAGATGGCACAATGGGCTAAGTGTTCGGCTGGCAACCGGAAGGTTGCCGGTTCGAATCCCGCTTGGAGTGCATACTGTCGTTGTGTCCTTGGGCAAGACACTTCACCCACCTTTGCCTGTGTGTGAATGTGTGTGAGTGATTGGTGGTGGTCGGAGGGGCCGTAGGCGCAGATTGGCAGCCACGCTTCCGTCAGTCTGCCCCAGGGCAGCTGTGGCTACAGAAGTAGCTTACCACCACCGAGTGTGACTGAGGAGTGAATGAATAATGCAATGTAAAGCGCCTTGAGTATTAGAAAGGCGCTATATAAATCCCATCCATTATTATTATTATTATCATGATGCAGCTGTACACATTATCTCACCAACAACTTAAGGAGCTGCATCATGCTTTTTCATTTATTTTCATTTTTCTCTTTAAAGAAATTTTTTTTTTTAAACAACTATCTCTTAGAAGTTGGGATGATTATTGAGTGACATCTTTTTCCCTATGGTAAATGAAAGATTGTGATTTCTTTCTCTCTCCCCCTCGTGCCTTCACTGGCCTCTAATTGACTTGCCGGCCGTTCTCTGATGTTGCCACCTGCTTTCTCTTGCACCCAGGGACAAGAGAAGATGAACCAACCTGTGGAAGGCCATTGGGCCTGCGGGTAGGCCCCAACGGCACTCTCTTCGTGGCAGATGCTTACTATGGGCTGTTTGAAGTTAATCCAGTCACAGGTAGACTCTTTTAATTACTATTAATATAATTCACCATAAAAACCTGGTTGTTTATGGAATTGTATAAGAGCATGGGTGTAATCCTACGTAATGGTGTATGCGGATGTGATCTACAGTAAACTTTTCCTACCGATGTCCCAATGTGTTTTAAATATAACTGTCTCAATTACCTCCTCTGATAATTCAGAGGAGGTAATTTCAGGTTCCTATTAAATCTTTTCCCTCTCACCCTAAACTAATGCCCTTCAGTTCTTCTTTCCCTTAACTTGGGGAAAAGACTACATTCTATTCCCTTACTGATTTTATACACCTCTATAAGATCACCCCTCTGCCTCTTGCACTCCAAGGAATAAAGTCCTAGCATACCCAGCCTCTCCCTGTAGCTCAGGCCCTCGGGTCCACTCCATGGAACTGATGCGCTACAATGCTGAAAACTATATTCTGCTCTTTGTATCTTTCCCTTTGTGCTACATATTGTACTTGAGTTTGTGTTGAAGCATAGTATTAATTGATTGGATTGCATGCAAAAGTTTTTCACTGCAGCTTAATAACATTCTTCCTATAGCAGGGTGACCAAAACTGAATACAATACTCCAAATGTAGCCTCACCAACATCTTGTACAACCGTAACATTCTATATTCAGTAGAGACACAAGTAACTGTAGATACTGGAATCTTGTGTAGAGTGCTGGTGGAACTGCAACCTGCTGACTGTAACATCAAGTTCCATGAATGATGTACCAGCACTCCTAGATCCCTCTGCTCTACAATCTCCAGAGCCCCACCGTTTACTGTGAAGATCCTGCCCTGGTTTGATTTCTTTTGGAAGATTTGGTATTGGGATCCCGCTGGTGCCTTGAGGTGCCTGTGGTAGGTTGTCCAATTCTCACAAGCAAAGAACAGACCAGGATCAATCTCCTGCCTGGAGCCTTGTCCTGGAGGTTGTGATCTTCAGATGTCCTTTTTCTCAGATGGCCAAAGACTGCTGGTGCAGTGAGAGTGAATCTTGTGTCTTCATTGGAAGATGGCTTCTGAGATATGAGATGTGGTCTCAACTTACCAATGGTTTTGCAGCCATTATTGGTGGAGGGTAGTATTAAGGGTGTCATGCTTGTCTTCATCTGTCGGGCCATTGAGTACGAGTCGGGAAGTCTCAATATGGCTTTAAAGGGTTTTGGCTTGGCTGCATTTGGAGGATTGTGTGCAGTCCAGGAAGGATGTGGTGGCTCTGGAGAGGGTGCAGCGGAGGTTTAGCAGAATGATGCCTGGGTTAGACTATTTGATGCAAGGACAGGTTGGACAGACTTGGATTGTTTTCTTCAGAGTGTCAAAGGATGAGGGGAGACATGATAGAAGTGTTTAAAATAATGATCGGCTCAGATAGGATAGTGAGTGGGAACCTTTTTCCCAGGGCGGAAAGGTCAAAGACCAGAGGGCATAACTTTACATTTTGCCCCACTCGCCTTAAAGGAGATGTGCAGGCAAGTTTTTTACACAGGATGGTGGGATATGGATCACATGTGGGGGGGGGGGGGGGGATTAGTATATCCTGGCATGTGTAGCACAGACCCTGTGCTGTACTGTTCTATGTTTGAATTGCAATGGGAAGGAGAAGGTGAAGTGAGCAGCGGAACGCAGACAGGTACAGTTGGCTGCTAGCTTTGGGATTATTATTATTGCTGAGGTACAGTGAAAGCTTCATTTGCATACCATTCAATCAGATCAGGTCATTTTATAGAAATACAATCATTTCAAATTCAAGTACAGTAGGTAGGGGAAGTAACTAAGGGGAAGATACAGAGTGTGGAATACAGTTCTCAACATTGTAGTGCATTAGTTCCACAGACAAAGTCCAATGTCTGCAATGGAGTAGGGGTAAACCCTAGCTCCTATAATGTATGAACTTATGGTGGTGCGTGCTTTCAAACTTCTGAACTTTTCATCAGGCGGCAGGGAGAATGAATGATTGGGCTGGGACAAGTCGTTGATTATGTCGGCTGCTTTTCCGAGACAGAGTGAAGTGTAGATGGAGTCGATGGTGGGGAGTGTGGCCCATGTGATGGACTGGGCTACATCTACAATGGTGGGGAGTGTGGTCTGTGTGATGGACTGGGCTACATCTACAATGGTGGGGAGTGTGGTCTGTGTGATGGACTGGGCTACATCTACAATGGTGGGGAATGTGGTCTGTGTGATGGACTGGGCTACATCTACAATGGTGGGGAGTGTGGTCTGTGATGGACTGGGCTACATCTACAATGGTGGGGAGTGTGGTCTGTGATGGACTGGGCTACATCTACAATGGTGGGGAGTGTGGCCCATGTGATGGACTGGGCTACATCTACAATGGTGGGGAGTGTGTTCTGTGTGATGGACTGGGCTACATCTACAATGGTGGGGAGTGTGGCCCATGTGATGGACTGGGCTACATCTACAATGGTCGGGAGTGTGGCCCATGTGATGGACTGGGCAACTCTACAGCTTTCTGCAATTTAATTTAGAGATACAGTGCGGAAACAGGCCCTTTGGCCCACCGAGTCTGCACCGACCAGCGATCCCCACACATAAAGACTGCTCTACACACACTAAAAGACTGCTCTACACACACTAGGGATCATTTACACATACACCAAGCCAATTAACTTACAAACCTGTACATCTTGGAGTGTGGGAGGAAACCAAAGATCTCGGAGAAAACCCACGGGGTCACGGGGAGAAGGTACAAACACGGTACAGACAGCACCCGTAGTTGGTACCATGGCCGCCCAATTCCGTGCGGTCTTGATCGGGGCTGTTCCAAACCAAGTTGTGATGCAACCTGGCAGTATGCATTATGTGGTTCATAAATGATAGGATCAGGCCATTCTCCCCATAACCTCTGACACCCGTACTAATCAAGAATCTCTCTATCTCTGCCTTAAAAAATATCCATTGACTTGGCCTCCACAGCCTCTGTGGCAATGCATTCCACAGATTCACCACCCTCTGACTAAAGAAATTCCTCATCATCCCCTTCCTAAAGGAACGTCCTTTAATTCTGATGCTCTGACCTCTGGTCCTAGACTCTCCCACTAGTGGAAACATCCTCTCCACATCCACTCTATCCAGGTTTTTCAATATTTGTTCATTTTCATTGAGGTCCCTCCTCATCCTTCCAAACTCCAGTGAGTTCAGGCCCAGTGCCGACAAACCTTCATCATATGTTAACCCACTCATTCCTGGGATCATTCTTGTAAACCTCCTCTGGACCCTCTCCAGAGCCAGCACATCCTTCCTCAGATATGGTGCCCAAATTGCTCACAATATTCCAAATGTGGCCTGACCAGCTCCTTATAGAGCCTCAACATTACATCCCTGTTTTTGTATACAAGCCCTCTTGAAATAAATGCTAGCATTGAGTTTGCTTTCTTTACTCCCGATTCGACTTGCAGATTAACAATTTGGAAACCCTGCGCTGGCAATCCCAAGTCTCTTTGCACCTTTGATTTCAGGATTCTCTCCCCATTTAGAAAAGAATCCATTCCTTTATTCCTACTCCCAAAACACATGACTCCACACTTTGTTACACTGTATTCCATCTGCCACTTTTCTGCCCACTCTCCCAACCTGTCCAAGTCCTTCTGCAGAGTCCCTGCTTTCCCTACACTACCTGCCCCTCCAACTATTTTCGTATCATCCACAAACTTGGCCACAAAGCCTTCAATCCCCTCGTACAAATCATTAATATACAACGTGAAGAGTAGCGGCCCCAGCACCGAGCCCTGCTAGTCCTGGAACTCCACTAGTCACTGGCAGCCAACCAGAAAAAGCCCCCTTTATTGCCACTCTTTGCCTTCTGCCATCCAGCCAACCTGCTATCCATGCTAGTATCTGCCCTTTGATACCGTGGGCTCTCATCTTCCTTAGCAGCCTCACGTGTGGCACCTTATCAAAGAAAGGCCTTCTGAAAATCTAGGTAAACAACATCTAACTCTCTGTTTAAGAAGGAACTGCAGATGCTGGAAAATCGAAGGTAGACAAAAATGCTGGAGAAACTCAGCGGGTGAGGCAGCATCCATAGATGTAGAAATAGGCAACGTTTCGGGTCGAAACTCTTCTTCAAGGGTCTGAAGAAGGGTTTCGACCCGAAACATCGCCTATTCCTTCGCTCCATAGATGCTGCCTCACCCGCTGAGTTTCTCCAGCATTTTTGTCTACCTTCTACTCACTCTCCTTTGCCTGTCCTGCTATTTACTTCAAAGATTTCCAGCAAATTTGTCAGGCAAGACCTTCCCTTCACAAAGCCATGTTGACTTCGACCTATTTTATCCTGAACTTCTAAGTACGTCGTAACCTCATCTTTAAAATCTTACCAACCACTGAAGTTAGACGTACCATAGTTCCCACTATTCTGCTTTGCTCCCTTCTTGTACAACAGGGTAAATACTGTTTCAATCGTCTGGAACCACTCCTGTCTCTAGTGATTCTTGAAATATCACTATCAATACCTCCGCAATCTCTAAAGCCACCTCTTTCAGAACCCTAGCGTGCAGTCCATCTGGTCCAGGTGACCTATCCACCTTCAGCCCTTTCAGCTTCCCTAGTAATAGCCACTCCACTAACTTCCACCCCCCGACTCTCTTGAATCTCAGGCACGTTGCTGATGTCTTCCACTGTGAAGACTGTTGCAAAAAAGTTTTCAATAGAGTGATTGCATGTTAGGTCAAAAGGTCAAAGTCTGTGACCCGTGGAGTCTCTCAAGCATTCTGGAGGACAAGCAAGCCTCCGGCATACACTCGTCACACGTTCTTACCTTGAAAATACCGCCAAAATGGTTAGTTTTCGTGTTGTTAAAAGCACCATGCCCATGCAATTTTGGCGGACATTTGCAAAGCCCAACGTCCACTCTTGCCTCTTTCTTGCTCTTTATATATCTGAAGAAACTCTTGCTATCCTCTTTATATTATTGGCTGGCTTACCTTCGTATTTCATATCTTCTCCCCGTATTGTCTTTCTAGTTACCTTCTGTTGTTCTTTAAAAGCTTCCCAACCCTCTGGCTTCCCACTAATCTTTGCGATGTTATACGCTTCTCTTTCAGTTTTATATACTGTCCCTGACTTCCCTTGTCAGCCATGGTCAACTCATTCTCCCCCCCCCCCCCCCCCCCCCCCCCAGAGTCTTTCTTCCTCTTTGGAATGAAAAGATCCTGCATCTTCCAGATTATTCCCAGAAATTCCTGCCATTGCTGTTCCACCGTCATCCCTGCTAGGGTGCCTTTCCAGTCAACTTTGGCCAGCTCCTCCCTCGTGCCTTTGTCCAGCTGTAATACCGACACATCCGATTTCACCTTCTCCCTCTCAAATTGCAGATTAAAACTTATCATATTGTGATCGCTACCTCCCAATGGCTCCTTTACCTTGAGCTCCCTCATCAAATCCGGTTCATTACACAACACTAAATCTAGAATTGCCTTTTCCCTGGTAGGCACCACTACAAGTTGCTCCAAGAAACCATCTCAAAGGCACTCTACAAATTCCATCTCTTGGTGTCCAGTACCAACCTGATTTTCCCAGTCTACCTGCATGTTGAAATCTCCCATGACCACCGTAACATTGCCTTTCTTACATGCCAATTGTACCTCCTGATGTACCCTATATCCTGGCTAGTTCGGGGGCCTGTAAATAACTCCCATTAGGGTCTTTTTACCTTTGCAGTTTTTCATCTCTACCACAAGGACTCTACATCTTGTGAACCTATGTCACCCCTTGCTAAGGACCAAATTTCATTCCTTAACAGCAGAACTACCCCACCCCTTCTGCTCACCTGCCTGTCTTTCTGATACGACATGTAACCTTGAAATGTGGCGTGGTGCGTCTATAGAAGTTTGTAAGATCCATTGGAGTCATGCCAAATTATCTTGTTCTCCTCAGGAAGTAGATGCACTGGGGTGCCTCCTTGGCTGAGCTCCTTGGGTGTGGCATCAATGTGGTTGCTCCATGACTAATAGCATGTAATAGTAACACCAAGGAGCTTGAAGCTCAACCATCTATTAACTCCAAGGAACCTGAAGCTCCCAACTATTTTCTATAGAGAAAGGAATAAAAGCAAGGAACAGCGCCTTGAATCTGTAGAAGGGTCTCGACCTGAGACGGCAACTATCCATGTTCACCAAAGATGCTTCCTAATGCCCCTGTCCCACTTAGGAAACCTGAACGGAAACCTCTGGAGACTTTGCGCCCCACCCAAGGTTTCCGTGCGGTTCCCGGTGGTTTTTGTCAGTCTCCCTACCTGCTTCCACTACCTGCAACCTCCGGCAACCACCTGCAACCTCCGGGAACCGCACGGAAACCTTGGGTGGGGCGCAAAGTCTCCAGAGGTTTCCGTTCAGGTTTCCTAAGTGGGACAGGGGCATAACCCACTCCAGTACTTTGTAACTATTTTCTATAGTTTCTTTATTAGTGTATAAAATGGACACTAGTTTGTTATAATTTGAATATCTACGTTTGGGTAAAGCGGGTATGGTGTGTTGCAAGCTTTTTTTCTTAAAAATCTTTGACTTAATGCTGGCAGTGTGTGCACCCAAGTGAGTGACAAGTCTCGCTGTTGTGATTGCAGGTGAAGTGAAGATGTTGGTCTCTGCCCAGGAGGTTATCCAGGGGAAAAGGATGGCATTTGTGAATGACCTCAGCATCACGCAGAATGGCAGAAAGATCTACTTCACGGACTCCAGCAGCAAGTGGCAGAGACGGGACCACAAATACCTGGTGATAGAGGGCACAGCGGATGGGCGGTAAGTGCTCTCAACGTATTGCTTTCAAAGCTGCTTTACTCTCACATCTATTAACTTGAAGTATTGCATGCAGTTCCAGTTATAGGAAAGATGTGGAGGCTCTGCAATGGTAGGTTTACCAGTATGATGCCTGGATTAGAGGTTTTCAGCTGGATCAGGGGTCGTTAACCTTGTTCTGCATCGGGGCCAGGGCGCATGTCTGTGAGCGGATGGCGGGCCACATCTATCACGTGTACACGTGGACCCCATCCCGCCCCGGATGGCAGGCATCAAATCGCGTGTTCACAGAAGGTAGACAAAAATGCTGTTGAGGCAGCCTCATGCAATCCTTGCATGTCTCACCCGCTGGATTTCTCCAGCATTTTGTCTACCTTCGATTTCTCCAGCATCTGCAGTTCTTTCTTGAGCGTGTTCACAGAAGGTGCGCGGCCGTGCCGGCGGCTTTGCGCAGGATGTGGCTCGGCGGGCCGGATGATTACGGGGAAAATAATGCACCTGCGGGCCGGATGATTTTGGGTTACGGGCTCCATTCAACCCAGGGGCCGTAAGTTGCTGATCCCCTGAGTTAGGGAGAGGGTGGACAGACTTGGATTGTTTGGAACGCCGGAGATTGAGGGGAGACCTGACAGAAGTATATACAATTATGAGAGGCATGGGTGGGATAGACAGTCAGAACCTTTTCCCCCCAGGTGGAAATGTTCAACACTAGAGGGCATAGGTACAAGGTGAGAGAGGGAAAGTTTAATGGAGATGTGTGGGGCAAGATTTTTTACACAGCAGTGGGGGCCTGGAATGCTGATACGATCGTGACATTGAATATGCTTTTAGATAGGCACATGGAAGTGCAGGGAATAGAGGGATATGGATCATGTACAGGTAGATGTAATCAGTTTAACTGGGCATTATGTTCAGCACAAACATTGTGGGCCGAAGGGCCTGTTCCTGTGCTGCTCTATCTTCTATCATGAGGGAAACAGATAGGGTGTTCAGTGTTCAGATAAATGCACAGTCTTTTATTCAGGTTAGGGAAATAGAGAACCAGATGACATATGTTTAAGGTGAGAGGGAAAAGATTTAATGGAGCCTGAGGGGCAACATTTTCACATGGAATATGGAATAAGGTGCCAGAGGAAGTGGCTGAGGCAGGCACTAAAGAATATTTAACAGGCATGTTAAATGCAGTGTCTTTTTCCCAGAGCAAGGAATAAAGAACTAGAGGGTTATGGTGACATTGGCAACGTTTATAGGAGACTAGACCAAGTGCAGACCCGGCCCGTTGGGTCTGCTCCCCCAACGCAGCCGTTCCCTACCCGTAGCCCCCATGGGAGACGTGGTCCTCCAACTCAAGCCGTTCAGGACTCAGCAGTGCGGCTGTTTTTAAATGGCGTCTTTGAGGCGAGATGTGGGCGCCAGCAGCCGTTATGGTCGCTGGCCAGCAGGAGGCGACAAAATTAGGGAGGTGGGGGGAGAGATGGATTTTATTAAAAATGTGTACATAAACACGATGAAATTTAATCAGGAGTGGATACTTGGAATTAAAAGTGAAATCTCTACTGAAATGGGAAAAATCTGGGCGTTTGTGGGTCTGGTGTTAATGAATCAAAGGCTGGCACCCACAGGCTGGCAACCACAAGTCAGGCAGAAACACAGCCAGCCAGCAGCCACAGAGTTTTAATATTATACTAGACCAAGTGCAGACCTGTTGGGTCTGTTTCCCTAACGACGTTTGCGGGGCGGGGGCTGCGGCATCACACTCACACTAACCACCCCTCAACACACAGGTGGGGGGAGAGGGAGAAGGGTGGGAGAGGGGAGGATGAGAAGAGGGGAAGGAGGGGAGAGGAGGAGGAAACGGGAGAGATTTGGGAGGGAAAGGAGAGCGGGGTATGGGTGAGGAGAGAGGTGAGGGGGGGTGGGGATGAGGTGGATGGGGCGGGGTGGGGGGGAGAGGGGAAAGTGGGGAGGGAGAGTGGAGGGGGAGGGGGGGAGAGAAGTGGAAAGAGTGGGGAGGGAGGGGCTACGGGGAGTGATGGAAGAGGGACAGAGGGGGAAGGGGTGGGGGGAGAGGTGAGGGGTGGGGGAGTGGTTGAAGGAAAAGGAGTAGGGAAGGGGGCGGGGAAAGAGGGAAGGGGTGGGGTAGAGAGGGAAGTGGGGTGGGAGAGAGGGATGGGGTGGGAGGTGGAGGGTGAGGAGAGGGAGATGGAGAGATGGAGAGGGGAGGAGAGATGTGGGGGTAGGGGTGAGAGGAGGAAGAGTGGAGAGAGGGAAGGGGGGTGGGGGTGAGAGGAGGGGGAGGTGCGGAGAGAGGGGCGGGGGAGGGGGAGGAGAGAGGTGTGGGGGAGGAGGGAGATGGGGTAGAGGGGGTGGAGGAGGGAAGGTGAGTGGGAGAGAGGGATGGGAGGGGGAGGAGAGGGATAGGGGTGAAGAGAAAGAGGGGGAGGAGAGAGGGAGAGGGGGGGGGGGAGATGGGGTGGGGGAGGAGGGGTGGGGACAGAGAGGGGAAAGAGTGGGTAGGGGGACGGGGAGAGAAGTGGAAGAGTGGGGAGGGAGGGGAGAGGTAGGAGGAGTGGTGGAAGAGGGGTAGGGGGAAGGTGAGGTGAGGGAGAGAAGTGGAGTGTGGAGGGAGGGGGAGAGGGGTGGGGGTGAGAGAGGGGAAATAGTGGGGAGGGAGAGTGGAAGGGGGAGGGGTAGGGACAGTCCATCTGTTCCCCATTCCCTATCTCCCCCAATCCTCTTTCTCTATTCCCACACACGTGATGACGCGCTTTGACACAGGCTGCGGGGGTGGGGGGGAGGGGCTGGATCTGCTGCAAAGGCATATGTAAATGGATCCATTCCGATTGGACATGTGTGATCATGGGGCATTGTGACAAGACACGATGGAACATTCAACAACATTCAAAATCTTAGTGAAATTGTGGGGGGGGAGAAGGATTTTATTAAAAATGTGTACATGAAGACGACAACATTTAATCAGGAGTGGAGACTTGGAATGAAAAGTCAATTGTCTACCGAAATGGAAAAATCTCGGCGATTCTGCGCCTGGTCTTGGCGTAGCAATGAATTAAAGGCTGGCAGCCACAAGTCTCACACACACATACACACACACACACACACACACACACACACACACACACACACACACACACACACACACACACACACGCACACACGCACAGACACACACGCACAGACACACACACACAGACACACACACAGACACACACACACACACGACCTTTGCAGGGGGGGGGGGCTGTGGCCTCACACTAACCACCCCCCAAACACACAGGTGGGGGGAGGGGGCGACAGGGTCGGGAGAGTGGAGGGTGAGAAGAGGGGAGGGAGGGGAGAGGGGGAGGAGGAAACAGGAGAGATTTGGGAGGGAGACGAGAGCGGGATAGGGGGAGGATTTCCTTGCTGCATGACTTCAATTCACTCGTCCCGCTGTATTCTCTGTGATGTTGGAGCAGCACATGCATACTAAAAATAATGATAAAATACTTTTGCCTTTCCAATTTGTTGAAGCTCTCATTGTTGGCCACACTGCTCTGTCTAATGGCCGGCCACTTGTCCTTGCAGATTGATGGAATACGACACCGTAACTAAACAAGTGGAGGTTCTCATGGATGACCTGAGGTTTGCAAACGGAGTGCAGCTCTCCCCTGCCGAGGATTACGTACTCGTTGCTGA
The DNA here is from genome assembly GCF_010909765.2 of Amblyraja radiata. NCBI lineage: Eukaryota > Metazoa > Chordata > Chondrichthyes > Rajiformes > Rajidae > Amblyraja > Amblyraja radiata. The sequence continues at coordinate 6,610,037 of NC_045963.1, read as the reverse complement.
GACCACCCTGGCCAGAATCAGAAGGTGGGAACGAAAAGATCACATTAGTAGTGGTGGAATAAAGGGACAGTAACGTTAGAGGTGGAAGCTCAGATTGCTGGATCATAACGAGATCAATGCCTTTTATGCCAAGTTCTACCAGTGTGCGTTTTCTTTCCCCAGCTACTCCTCCCCCTACATCCTCATTCCCATTTGTTTCTCTTCCACCATCTGCAAGCAGGTGCAAGAGGTTAAAGGCTCAGGTGTCCAGACTTAAGAACAGCTTCAGTGAAGATTATAAAATTGCCCCTAGTGTGTAGGCGCAGGATAGTGCTAGTGTACGTGGATCACTGGTTGGCGTGCGCTTGATGGGCCGAAGGGCCCGTTTCTGCGCTGTATCTCTAAACTAAACTAAGTATGCTGAGAAGTATTGGGTGGCACGGTGGCATAGTAGTAGCACTACTGCCTTACAGCGCGAGACCGGGATCTATCCTGACTGTTGCTATTTGTATGTTCTCCCCATGACCCGTGATGGTTTTCTCAGAGAGAAACATCAAAAATAGGTGCAGGAGTAGGCCATTCGACCCAGCACCACCATTCAATATGATCGTGGTTGATCATCCAAAATCAGTACCCCGTTCCTGCTTTCTCCCCATATCCCTTGATTCCGTTGGCCCTATCTAAAAGGCCTGTCCCACGAGCATGCGACTTCATGCGGCAAGTGCGACCTAAAGGGCCGGTCCCACCAGCATGCGGCAAGCACGACCTAACGTGGTCACTTGAGCCGTACGGCCTCGCGGGGCCGGTCCCACTTCAATCGCCGGAGCCGTATGGAGTTGTGCGGAGCTGGTCCCGACATCTGGGCTCCGAAAAACTGACTGTGTTCAAAAATTCCGCGCGGCAACAGCCTGCCGGCCCACAGCCGCCTCAACGCCGTACGCACCGTCTCGACGCCGTACGCCCGTCGGACTTCGCTCGAACTTCACGTCACTCACTCGACCTCCGTGCGTAAGGCGTTGAGGCGGCTGCGGGCTTTAGGTCGTGCTTGCCGCATGGAGTCGCCTGCTCGTGGGACAGGCCCTTTACTCTCTTGAATACATCCAGTGAATTGGCCTTCACTGCCTTCTGTGGCAGAGAATTCCACAGATTCACAACTCTCTGGGTGAAAATGTTTTTCCTCATCTCAGTCCTAAATAGCCTATCCCTTATTCTTAAACAGTGACCCCTGGTTTTGGAATCCCCCAACATGGGGAACATTTTTCCTGCATCTAGCCTGTCCAATCCCTTAAGAATTGTGTATGTTTCTATAAGACTCTCTCTCATTCTTCTAAATTCCAGTGAATATAAGCCCAGTCGATCCAGACCTTTGGTTTCCTCCCACAGACGTACAGGTTTGTAAATTAATTGGCTTAGTGTAAAAATGTAAATTGTCCCTAGTGTGTGTCGGATAAGTTAGAGTGTGGGGATTGCAGGTCGGTATGGACTCGATGGGCCGAATGGCCTATTTCCTTGCTGTATCTCTAAAAATAAAAAAAATAAAAGCAATGTTGGTTTAGTGGTGCTGTCTACTGTCACATGTTGTATCTTTTCCAGGTACCATATCTCTGGACTGAGAAAAGGTGGACATGATATGTTCTTTGACAATCTTCCTGGTCTCCCTGATAATATCCGACCAAGTAGTTCCGGGGGCTATTGGGTTGGCATGGCAACACTACGACAGAATCCTGGCTTTTCAGCATTGGATTTCCTCGCTCCTCGCCCTTGGCTTAAGAATTTGATCTTCAAGGTAGGGAATTCTTTTGGCTAAACTGATCTAATAACAACATTTAAAAGACATTTGGACAGGTACATGAATAGAACATGGAACAGCACAGCGCAGGAATAGGCCCTTCAGCTCATGGTTGGAAATCGCTTCTAAAACATGGGGGGGACACAATATCCTGGTGGCCCAATGACAAGTGTGCACGATAACTAACAATTTTATCTCCCCCCCCCCCCTCCTTGAGGGCTCCCGCAGCAGAGGCTGTGGACTTACCATCACAGTCCACAAACTAACAAGATACTTTTGATAAACTAACAAAAATAAACATACTTAATTTTTTTTAATTCATATAACGTCTAGGGATGTTATATGAATTAAAAAATGTAAGTGTTAGTTTAGCAAAAGTTTCTTGTTAGTTTGTGAAAAGTTTATGTGTGTTTTCTCTCTCTCAGTTTCTCTCTCTCTTTCTCTCTCTTTCTCTCTCTCTCTTTCTCTCTCTCTTTCTCTCTTTCTCTCTCTCTTTCTCTCTCTCTTTCTCTCTCTTTCTCTCTTTCTCTCTCTCTCTTTTTCTCTCTCTTTCTCTCTCTCTTTCTCTCTCTCTCTCTCTCTCTCTCTCTTTCTCTCTCACTCTCTCCCTCCAAGGTTAGTTCTTCTGTTTGCCTTTATTTGCCTCAGTTTTATTTAATGTTATCTATCATGTTGTAGTTTCTGAAAGATTTAAACAGGCATCCGACGGTCATTAAAGGCTCCGACCGCAACCACGGGCTTCCTGGCATGCAGGTACAGTCCCTCATTCACCCACGTTATTTAGTCATTTTTACCCATCATTTAGGGACGTTATATGAATTTAAAAATGTAAGTACCGTATTTCCCGGCAATGAACATGCACCTGCGTCGAAGACGCGTTCCCATTTGACAGGATCAAGGGTTTGGTTTAGTCTAGGGGTCGGCAACCTTTTTTGCATAGGGGCCAGGACCCATGTTTGTGAGCAGATAAATGTAACCACATAATTGTGACCACATAAATGGAGGTAATAATACATACTAACTAAATTAGTAATTAGAAATAATACATACTAATAATACATAAATTAGTAATAATACTAATAATACAGTTTTCACGTGTTTTTCAATTAGTTTTCTGCAGTTTCCACATCGCCTGTGAGCCCCGGGACTGGCTGCAGTTCCCAGGTTGCCTGCGAGCCCCGGGATTGGCTGCAGTTCCCAACTCGCCTGTGAGCCCCGGGACTGGCTGCAGTTCCCAGGTTGCCTGCGAGCCCCGGTTCTGTTCTGCTGTCCGGTCCTGGTGGCCACTCGCAGCCACCTGAGCTACTGAGGGAGTTGCTGGCATGATCCCTGAGCCCCTCCTTCTCAACGCTCCTGCTCTCCCCGTAACTTTAGCCCTGGCGGCCCAGCCGTGCTGACCCGGGCCAGACTCCCCACACGCTGTGGAAGGAACAATGGGTGAAAATTACTAAATAACGTGGCTGAATGAGGGACTGTACCTGCATGCCAGGAAGCCCGTGCTCACGGTCAAAAGGCATATTTTTCTGCTTATGACCCTGGGTTATTTAAAGTCAATAAATCTGTTCAATTTATTATTAATTTTAAATGTAATTTAGTCTAATTAAAGTTCTTCTGTGGAAGAGGAGACGGCAGGATATTTAATTTTCAAAGTTTTTGAGTGGGTTACCAAATCTTTGTTGTTTTGTTTTGCCCCTCAGTTGTTCAGTCAGGAGATGGCCATGAAATTTGTACCCAAGTATGGGCTTGTACTGGAGCTGAACGAGGATGGATCGGTCAGGAGGAGCTTCCATGATCCTCACGGAGTAGTGGTCTCTGCGGTTAGTGAAGCTAGTGAACATGGCGGCTACCTGTACCTGGGCTCCTACTCCTCCCCTGCCCTCTGTATACTCAACCTCAATCAGCTTTGATGTTGTGGCACCGACCAAAAGATGCATTGTTGTGACAGTCATTGTGTACCATCCGCCCAACCAGCATATCTGAAAGGGAACCTGTTTTGAAGAATGTAAAATGCGAATAAATGTTTAATATTTAATTCTTATTTTGTCTGTCGAAGATCAGGTGTCCTTTGACCAATTGTCGAAGCAGATGAAGAAGATGGGATTTAACTAACGATTCAGAAGTGTTATTTTAGTCTTCAAGAGTAGGCGTCATCATACAAGCCCTTTGTGTGAATTTACCCAGAGTTATAGAGCCTGTAAACAGGCCCTTCGGCCCAGCTCCTCCATGCTGACCAAGATGCCCCATCTAAGTTAGTCCCATTTAGTTTTAGAAATGCAGCATGGAGCAGGCTCTGCAGTGCATCAAGTCCACGCCGATCATCTGTTCAGACTGTTTCCATAGTACCTACAAACCCGCACGTCTTTGGGATGTGGGAGGAAACCCACAGTCACAGGAAAAACGTGCAAACTCCACACAGACAGCACCAGAGATCAGTATCAAAACTGGGTCTCTGGCACTGTGAGGCAGCAGCTCGACCAGTTGCACCACTGTACCACCCCATTTGGCTCAAACCCCTCTTTGTAGCTGAGGAGGCTGTTATTGGGAGATGTCCTGTCCGTTAAGCTTCTGGTATTTTGCGTCTCATTGCATCGTCACCTCGAGATCATCAAATACAATATGTTCTCTTCCACCATTGTACCTCTCCCCGGCCTCAAATTGTGGAACGGACTCTCCAAAAAGTTGCCTCATTCAGCTCTCCGTCTCATTAACAAATGTTGCGATGCTGATCCAGCTTGTTTTCTCCTTGTCTTTTAAAATGCCGGCCAGTAGGTGTTGATGTAGGAGAAGTGAAGAGTGTTTAAATGTCAATTAGCTAGGATACTGTCTGATTCACCTCTACCCCATTGCGGACATTGGACCTTGTCTCTGGAACAGATGCGCTACAATGCTGAGAACTATATTCTACATTCTGTATCTTCCCCTTTGCTCCACCTGTTGTACTTCAGTTTAAACGGATTGTTTGTATGTATGGTATAACTGATCTGATGGGATAGCATGTAAAACAAAGCTTTTCACTGCACCTCGGTACACGTGACAATAATAAACTTGAACCTAATGGGACGAAGATCTTTAATGCCTTTCTCCAGTTTTCTCCCAAATAGCTGTTTTAATTGTAACATGCAGTAGTACTTACGATGGATAAACTTGCGAGGTTGCTACTGAAATCTATCTAATTTGGACAGTCATCCTGAACGGAAACAAGTCCTTCACCACAACCTGTCCTTGCTCAAGATGCACCATGCCATTCCCATTTGCTTGCGTTTGGCCCGTATTCCTCTAAACTTTCCTCTCTATGTACCTGTCCAAGTGTTTTTCCAATGTTGTTGTCTGTCCCAAATAGATCCTCTGGCAGCTCGTTCCATACACCCACCACCCTCTGAGAAAGATGCCCCAATTAAATCTTACTTCTCTCACCTTAAACCGATGCCCTCTGGTTCTTGTTTGTCCTGCTCTGGTTAAGAGTCTGTGCATTCACTCAATCTATTTCCCTCATGATTTGATACATCTCCATCAGTTCACACATCCTCCTGTGCTCCAAAATATAAAGTCTTACCCTGCCCAGTCTCTCCCAGTAGCTCAGGCCCTTCCTGACAACATCCGTGTAAATGGATACAAAATGGTGGAGTAACTCAGCGGGTTGGACAGCATCTCTGGAGAAAAGGAATTGGTGATGTTTCGGGACAAGTCCCATCTCCTATTCCCAGTTTCTCGGCTGACTCTGTGCCCAAAATGAGGTGTTCCATACCAGGACAATCGAGATGTCCTCATTCTTTTTAAAGCCTTCCAACATCCTCAAACCTTCTCTGCATTTTTTGCAGATTAATGGCGTCTTTCTTATAGCACGGTGACCAAAAGTGACAACAGCATGCATGCAGTCCCAGATATTTGACCAGTTGATCCTTGCAAACTGGCAAGTGGTGGGAATGATGGCTTGTATACATGGCCCCGTGTAAGGATCAGGGCAGCAAGCACATCAACAATGCTTTAGAAATGAAGCTATCAGAAGCAGATGCAGAATTGTCCCTGACAGGACAGCAAGTCATGTGCACACAAGAATGAATGGGAATTGAATAATAATAATAATAAATTTTATTTAATGGGCGCCTTTCAGACATCTCAAGGACACCTTACATAGTAATCGGAATAACATATAATCGGAATATAACAAGTAATAAAGACATCACAGAGACACAAATTAAAAACAAATTCAATCCAAAAACAGAAAATCAAAACACAGTGTGAAGAGAGAGCAGCGGCAGCCAAAGCGCGCCAGCGTCCACTCTCTCTTCACGGCAGCCATCTTGGACACAGACCTACAGGACTACAATTAGACAAAAAAATCATCCCCCCACAGTGGATAGCACTGTGGGGGAAGGCACAATGTCCAGTCCCCACCCCATGTTCACCCCAAAGTCAGGCCTATTGAGGCCACCGCAATTGCCTCTACGGAGGCCCGATGTCCCTGGCTGTTCTCACCGGGTGGTCTTGCCCCGGCGTCGGGAGAGTCCTTTCGGCGGCTGGGCCACCTGGAACGGCCGCTTCCTGGTTGGAGCCCGCGGCTGCCGAAGCCGACAAGGCCGCGCCGGTTTGGAGCTCCCAGGCTCCCGATGAAAAAGTCGGCGCCGCCTCTCCACACTGCAACCTCGCCGCACTGCCGCCTCTCCGCACACGCCGCCTCGCCGCACTGCCACCTCTCCGCACTGCCACCTCGCCGCACTGCCGCCTCTCCGCACTGCCACCTCACCGCACTGCCGCCTCTCCGCACTGCCACCTCGCCGCACTGCCGCCTCTCCGCACTGCCGCCTCTCCGCACTGCCGCCTCTCCGCACGCCGCCTCTCCGCACTGCCGCCTCTCCGCACTGCCGCCTCTCCGCACTGCCACCTCACCGCACTCCCGCCTCTCCGCACGCCGCCTCTCCGCACTGCTGCCTCTCCGCACTGCCACCTCGCCGCACTGCCGCCTCTCCGCACTGCCGCCTCACCGCACTGCCGCCTCTCCGCACGCCGCCTCTCCGCACTGCCGCCTCTCCGCACTGCCGCCTCCGCTCTGCAGACCCGCAGCCCGGAGATGTTGCTCTCGGCGGTCCAGCGCGGCGACCCAGGCAAGGCGTCGCCCACTCCGCTCCGCTCCAGCGCTCCAACACTGTGCCGAGGCCGAGGTGCTGGGCAGTCCCCGCCAGGAAACGGCGCTCCAAGCCCGCTGGTAGGCCACGAGGACGGGTCGACGGGCAGCCCGGAGAAAAGGCTGCCACACCGACCAGGTAGGGACCGAAAAATATAGTTACACCTACCCCCCACATTAAAAAGACCATATCCCCCACAAACAAAAAAACAGGACTCACTAAAAACTATAAAAAAAACGAATTTAAAACAGACGGCTGCTGGCTAGCAGCCGTTCACCAACATGGCTCCTCTCCATGTGTGATAATTTGTAAGTTGTGTAAACTATTATTATTAGTTTATTTTATTGAAGGAAAGATACAATACAGCTGATGTAATGCATTATATATATTTCTCTCCATTTATTTTTTATATATAACAACAAAGTCACCTTCACCCACCCTCCCTGAATACCCCTTGGCACCTGATGTGCCCACAATACAACATATCACAAATACACATTTTGACAGTAATACCTCGACATTCTTCCAAGGCGCAGGCCCATACATACCCACAACATGTCAGATGGTTCAGAATACACTCGTTCATTATGCATCAACCGTCCTGTGAGGTCATCAACATTTGTGTAAACATAAATAAGTAAATAAAGAAAAGTAAATCATAAATGAAGGCAGATCCCCAAATCCAATCAAGTGCCCTCAGTCATTGGGTAGTTCTTTTAGACTCAAAGTTTGACAAAAAAGGTTCCCATTTCGAATAAAACTTTTTCACAGACCCCCTCAGTTTGATCTTTTCTAGTTTTAGAAAAAACATTACACCCTCCAGCCAAGCGGCAGTAGATGGAGGGGTGGTAGATTTCCAGACCAGCAAACCTCTCCTACGGGCCAAAAACGATGTGAATGCAATGATGTCAGACTGGTTTGCATTTAAACCCAAAGTTTCATCTGCTACACCGAATACAGCTACAAGCGGGCAAGGTCTCACTGTCATCCCAAGGACTTCACTGAGATGGTTTTAAAAACCACTGCCCAGTAGTCACTAAGTTTGGGGCAAGACCAGAATGCATGAGCTAGATTGGCTGGAGAGAAGGAGCACCTGTCACAGCCAGGGTCTGTCCTTGTGTGAACTATTGTGGGCACCTTCAACTGAATACGTTTTATTTGCGTAACTGTCTGGCGATGGAGTTGATAATTTTGTTATTATATGCATTGCAGCTGAAGCTGAGAAACATTCACTGGCCACATTCCCAAATGATGTGGAATTCATCCTTGTGTCTGTATGGCTGTAACATCTTTGTTTCACATCGCTCGTGAAGTTGAGCAATCTGTGTGGTGGCATTTCCACGCCAGGACATCTGAGATGTCCTCATTCTGTAGTGAGCATTGTTTCTTCCCTGCTGTTGTCAGATGGATCTCTCGCATGCATCTCCTCTTTGTCTTGTAGTTCTGCTCGTGCTCCTCACCCCCCCCCCCCCCCCCAGACGGAACATAGACGGAACAGTTTCCCTGATCCTTACTTTTCACCCCACCAACCTCCGCATTCAGCACATCATCCTCCGACATTTCCACCACCTCCAATGTGATCCCGCCACCAGTCACATCTTCCCATCTCCACCCCTTTCCACCTTTCGCAGAGATTGCTTCCTCCGCAACTCCCTGGTTAACTCATCCGTACACAAAGCACCCCCTCCCCAGGTACCTTCCCCTGCAACCGCAGGAGATGCAACGCCTTTCCCTATACCTCCCTTGCTTCCATCCAAGGACTCCGACAGTCCTTTCAGGTGAGGCAGAGGCTCACATGCACCTCCTCAAAATTCATCTACTGTATCCGGTGATCAACCCTAAAGTATGGACATTGAATACTCCAATTTGAGATCACTTCTTCCAACAACCCCTTCCCCGCCCCATTTCTTCCCTCTTAGCCTCTGTCTCCCACCCACCCCACCCCCAAATCCTGGCTGACCTTGCACTGGTTTCTCCCATCCCCCTCCACCTATATTCCTAGTTCCACGTTCACAATTCACAACTCTTTATCCTTGTTCCAGCATTCTGGCTATCTGATAACTCCTCGCTTGTGTTGACCTGTTACCGGCCTTGCTTTGTCCTGCCCCTCCTTTCACCTTTCTTTCCCACTGCCCCTGTAATCAGTCTGAAGGAGGGTCCTGACCCATAGCCTCACCTGTCCATGTTCTCCACGAGTGCTGCCTGACCAGTTGAGTTCCTCCAGCATTTTGCATCTGCAGTTCTTTGTTACAACTGAATTGAGGAATATTACTTTCTTTCAGTGGTAGAACATGGAACAGAACAGCACAGAACTAATCTTTTGGCCCATAATGTATCTGCCGAAAATGACGCAGATTTAAAATAATCACCTCTGGCTGTACATGATCCGTATCCCTCCATTATCTGCATATCCATGTGCCAATGTAAAAACCTCTAAACACCACCATCATGTCTGCCTCCACCACCACTCCAGGCACCCAATGCTCTTTTTGTGCAAAAACAAAATTAGCCCCACGAGGTTTAAGGAGAGAAGGGAAAGATTTAATAGGAACGTGAGGGGCAAATTGTTCTCACAGTAGGTGATGGTTACATGACACGAGTTGTCAGAGGAGGTAGTTGAGGGAAGTGCGCTAACAACTTATACACTTTTTAACTAAACTTTGCACCCTCTCATCTTAAAGTTAAAATCTTAAAGTTTGATGCCCTTACTAATTAAGAACCTATCATTCTTCGCTTTCAAAATGCCCAATGACTTTGCCTTCCGCAGCTGTCATTGTTAATTAATTCCACAGATTCAGCACCCTCTGGTTAAAGAAAATGCTCCATCTCCATTCTGAAGGTAGTCCTTTTATTCTGAGGTTGTGCTCTCTGGTCCTAGACTCCCCCGTTACTGGAAACATCCTTTCCACATCCACTCTATTTAGTCCTTTCATTATTCGGTATAGTTTAATTAGATTCCCTGATTTCGCAACCCCCATGCTTCTAAATTCAAGTGGGTACAATACAATACAATTTATTTGTCATTTGAACCTCATTGAGGTTCAAATGAAATGTTGTTTCTGCAGTCATACACACAAGGAAAAGAATCAAGACACAACACAATTTACACAAACATCCATCCCAGCGCATCTCCTCCTTGCTGTGATGGAAGGCAAAGTCTTATCTCTCCCCTGCACTCCCCATTCCCCATCCGACGTCAGAGTTAAAGTCCCCGGCTGGCGATGGTAAGTGTCCCGCGGCCATTCCAAGCCGCGCCGGGCGATGATGTAAGGCCCCGCTCCAGGTACTCTTCAACCCCGCAACTCGGGCGGGAGAAGTCGCCGTTGCGGAAGCCCCGAAAAGCGGTCTCCCAGCAGGGACCCGCGGGCTCCCGGTGTCACTGTCCACCAGAACTGCGGTAAGCCTCCGAATCTCCGGGGTCGGGTCGCAGCAGCGCGCCACTACAGCTCCACCCGCTCCGAACTCGGCCAGCTCCATGATGGTAAGTAGCTCCGCAGCTCAACGACTGGAGACCCAGGTCGTTCCGGTTGGAGGCCGCTCCACGGTGCTCGGCCCCAACGACAACGGAGACCCATATAACCATATAACAATTACAGCACGGAAACAGGCCATCTCGGCCCTACAAGTCCGTGCCGAACAACTTTTTTCCCTTAGTCCCACCTGCCTGCACTCATACCATAACCCTCCATTCCCTTCTCATCCATATGCCTATCCAATTTATTTTTAAATGATACCAACGAACCTGCCTCCACCACTTCCACTGTAAGCTCATTCCACACAGCTACCACTCTCTGAGTAAAGAAGTTCCCCCTCATGTTACCCCTAAACTTCTGTCCCTTAATTCTGAAGTCATGTCCCCTTGTTTGAATCTTCCCTACTCTCAAAGGGAAAAGCTGATCCACATCAACTGTCTATCCCTCTCATCATTTTAAAGACCTCTATCAAGTCCCCCCTTAACCTTCTGCGCTCCAGAGAATAAAGATCTAACTTATTCAACCTTTCTCTGTAACTTAGTTGTTGAAACCCAGGCAACATTCTAGTAAATCTCCTCTGTACTCTCTCTATTTTGTTGACATCCTTCCTATAATTGGGCGACCAAAATTGTACACCATACTCCAGATTTGGTCTCACCAATGCCTTGTACAATTTTAACATTACATCCCAGCTTCTATACTCAAGGCTCTGATTTATAAAGGCTAGCATACCAAAAGCTTTCTTTACCACCCTATCTATATGAGATTCCACCTTCAAGGAACTATGCACAGTTATTCCCAGATCCCTCTGTTCAACTGTATTCTTCAATTCCCTACCATTTACCATGTACGTCCTAAAAGGTCGGGTTCTCCTTACAGGGAAAAGATTTTAAAAGTTTCCCTCACCCCCCCACACACATACACACAAAAAAAAAAAAAAAACTACATTCAAACGAGTCAAAAAATAATAAAAAGACAGACGGACTGCAGAGGCCGCTGCGACGTGAGTCCCTCCGCCCACCGGAACTACGGGCCCAGAGCAGTCAAATGTAACCCAAGCATCTCCGGGATCATTCTAGTAAACCCCCCTCTGGTCACACTCCAATGCCAAACCCGAAACGTCACCCATTCCTTCTCTCCAGACATGCTGCTTGTCCCGCTGAGTTACTCCGGCATTTTGTGTCTACCTGCAAACTAACCTTCTGGGAATCCCGCATCAGTACTCAAGTCACTTTGCACCTCCAATTTCTGAATCTGCTCCCCACTTAGCAAATAGTCTACTCTGTATTCCATCTGCCATTTGTTTGCCCACTTTCCCAACCTGTCCAAGTCCTTCTGCAGACTTCCGGCTTCCTAAACACGACCTGCCCCTCCAACTATCTTTGTATCAACCGCAAAAGGATCCTAGAGTCATACAGCACGGAAACAAGCCTTTCAGCCCAACACATCCATGCTGATCAAGTTGCCCCATCTACACAAGTTTGTGTGGCCCGTACCCAGAAAACCTTTGCTATCCATGTATCTGTCCAAATGTCTTTTAAATGTTATAGTACCTGCCTCAACTACCTCATCTGATAGCTCGTTCCATATACCCACCACCCTCTGTGAAAATGTTACTCCACATGTTCCTATTAAATCTATCTCCTCTCACCATAAACGTATATTCTCTGGTCTTGCTCTCCTTATCTTGGCTAAAATACTGGGTGTAATCATCTTATCTATTCTCTCTTATATTATTAAAACAGTTAGTTTACTGGTGGCTATTTGTAAACGTTTCAATGCTGGAGAGAATGGAAATTGTGCAATGTGAATGCAGGTCTAATTTATGAAGCCAAATGTTCTTCAGGAGTGAATGAAGTTGTGAAACTGCCAGACAGCAGTGGTAAACTGTGGGGAACCAACACATGGGTTGGAGTTCATGTATTCTGGAGACAACTGAACCATCTTTGTCTACAGTGAGATTACAGGAAGGTGATGTTGCTATTCTGGATGTTTTATGAGGACCAGTGGATCAGAAGGAGTGAACAAGGAAGCCAGGGTTCCACCAACATTTCATTACAGTCACGTGCCACATCTGTGTCCGTTGATCAGCCAGGACCTCAAATTGACAAAAATGTGTCTGAAAGAGAAGCACGAGGAAGTGAGTGGGAGGGAAGATGCCGTCAAAGACATTACATAAACATCGTCTCACAGAAACCTGTCTAACAATGGATTGTACAACACAGGAAGAAGCCTTTCCATTTGTAGATCTCAGTACAGCACAGAAACAACCCTTTAGCCCACAATGTCTGTGCCGAACATGATGCCAAGACCAACTCTTATCTCCCTACATTCCCCCATATCCACGTGCCTATCTAAAAGTCTCTTATTTCCAAAATCCATCCCAACTCTGTTACATTGATGACTGCATCATTGCTACCTCCTACACCCATGCAGAACTCATGGACCATCAACTTCACCAATTTCCATCTGGCACTCAAATTCACTTGGACCATCTCCGACACCTCCCTCCCCTTTCTTGACCTTACCGTCTCCATCACAGGAGATAGACATCATTCGATAGTCTATTATAAACCCATTGATTCCCACAACTATCTCGACTACACTTCTTCCCACCCTGCTTCCTGCAAAGATTCTATCCCTTACTCCCAATTCCTCCATCTACGCCGCAATGCGCCCAAGATGAGGTGTTCCAGACCAGGGCATCAGAGATGGTATGGAACACCTCATCTTGGGCACATATGCAGAGATGTCCTCATTCTTTAGGGAACGGGGATCCCCTCTTCCATCATGGATGATGCCTTCACTCGTGTCTCTTCAGTACCCTGCAGCTCCGCCCTTGTTCCCCCTCCCCCTAGTCGCAACAGAGAGAGAGTTCCCCTAGTCCTCAATTTTCACCCCATCACCTGTCGCATACAACACATAATCCTCCAACATTTTTGCCACCTCCAACGGAATCCCACTACTAACCACCCTTTTCCACAGAGAAGATTCCCTCCGCAACTCCCTGGGGAACTCATTCCTTCCCACCCAAACCACTCCCTCCACAGGTACTTTCTCCTGCAACTGCAGAAAATGCAACACCTGTCCCTATACTTTAGACTGGGCGATCATTTCGCCGAACACCTTCACTCAGTCTGGCTGGACCTACCTGATCTCCAGGTTTCTAAACACTAATTCCTATTCCCACACTGACCTTTCTGTCCTGGTCTCTAACATTTCGCTTGGGCAGCTTACAGCCCAGTGGTATGAATATGATTTTCTAATTTCAGGTAACCCTTGCATTCCACCCCCCCCCCCGTCCCTCCGTCCCTCCGTCCCTCCGTCCCTCCCCCACCCGTCACACCAGCTTCAAAGTCATCTTGGGTGAGGCATCATCTATGGAGCGAAGGAAATAGGCACCGTATCATCTTGTTGCCAAAGTCATCTTGTTGAGTCTCATTGTACTCATGTTCACCTCGCCCACAGCAAACAATGGCCTGTTTCATTTATCATTGTTACTGTTTTGCATATATTTCATTGATTTGATCTATATCTCTCATATCCCTTTCCCGTGACTTTACGTTCTCCTTTACGACATACTGTTCTCGTGACTTCAATGCGTAGAGCATATTTCCGTTCATCAGCAATCTTCAAAACAAAAAGAGAATTTCTCTTTTAATGACATCATAGGAATATCATTTCTCAGCTCAATAAACCGGCACTTTGGACCAACTGGCCCATGCCAACCAGCACGCTCCATCTACGCTAGTCAACATGCTGATGTTTGGCCCATCTATCTTCCATCTATCTATACATAACTAAAACTCTGATCTTGTTATCTTCCAGTTTGCACGGTTTTTCTATTTGCGCAAAAACAGTAAGAGATAGCGCTACGATTTTTCGCTAGCGCACTCACCGTTCTCCTGTGCTACGAGTGCAACAAGTTTCGTTCCGATCGATGGTATATTTTAAAAGTTATCTAGGTTTAAAAATCTTAAAAACCACGCATGCAGCGATTGGTCCAGTCAGTGCCGAGCGGATTGGTCTCCTCTCCTGTCACTCCCCCTGGACAGTCGGCCCCTTCCTGCGCCATCACATCTTTACTGGAGCTGAAGAACGCTGTGGGTGGCCGGCGGAGGTCTCCACAATTCTCAGACGGACCGGAAGCGGTGTGGCGCGGCAATCTGATCCTGGCGGAGGAGCGACCTCTGCCTGCACATGATCCATATCCCTTCATTCCCTGCATATCCATGTGCCGATCCAAAAGTCTATTAAACACCACTATCGTATCTGCCTCCACCACCACCACCCCCGGCAGCTCATTCCTGGCCCACACCACCCTGTAAAAAAACTTCCCCCGCACATCTCCTTTAAACTGGTGAAGCACCTCTGCTCCCTCTCCAGTCTCCACATCTGTCCTGTAATGGGGCGACCAGAACTGCTCTCTCTTTACCTGTACCTTTGCTTGTATTATCTTCCGAGCTGTATACAGGTAGATGTCATTGGATACATTGTTGTATCTTTGGATTGCAGCATTGACGGCTTCATCTAAACCAGCAGCGTCTGTGATAGAATTCCGTGGATTAATGTAAATATCTTCAGTCCACTCTGAAACATTGCACCAAACAACAACAGTGAAAGAGGGCGAGGTCGGATCTACAAGTCACGGTCAGTGTGAACGATTCCACTGCCATTACCGTCACTGCATCAGGGGCCTGAGCTCAGAGAATAACGACACACAATGCAGGAAACATTCAGCCATCGTGCTACAGGAAGGATGTCATTAAGGTGGAAAGAGTGCAGAGAAGATTTAAGAGGATGTTGCCAGGATTCGA
The DNA here is from genome assembly GCF_010909765.2 of Amblyraja radiata. Lineage (NCBI taxonomy): Eukaryota > Metazoa > Chordata > Chondrichthyes > Rajiformes > Rajidae > Amblyraja > Amblyraja radiata. The sequence goes on along the minus strand of NC_045963.1, from coordinate 6,594,856 downwards.
GGGCCTGGGCTAAAGTGAGAGGTTGGACAGGCTAGGACTTTGTTCCTTGGAGTGCAGGGGGCTGAGGGGTGTAAGATCATACACTGAATCGATAGGGTGAGTGAACTGCCTTTTGGCTCATCCCTCCTATCCATCCACCTGTCCACACATTATTTAAACGTTGTTATAGTAACTGCCTCATCTACCTCCTCAGGCAGCTCATTCCATATCACCCCTTATCCTCCTGCGCTCCAAAGCCTAAACTCCTAAGATAGACACAAAATCTGAAGTAACAGCGGGTCAGGCAGCATCTCTGGAGAGAAGGAATGGGTGACGTTTCGGGTTGAGACCCTTCTTCAGCCTGCCTGACCTCTCCCTATAGCTCAGGCCCTCGAGTCCTGGCAACATCTTCGTAAATCTTTGCTGCTGATTTAACAATATTCTTCCTGCATCATGATGACCAAAGCTGAACACAATAGTCCATACTTGCCTTGTGAACGGGCTGGAACACAGAGCAGACACACGGTGAGCAGTATCACATCCAACACGACACCCATGCTGTCCGCGGGGACTGAACTCACCCTCTCCGCCCGCCCGTCCCGGCACTTTATGTGGGCGAGTCTGGCTGATTGCCAGCCTGTGCCTCACCCAATGGAGGCTTCACAATGAGCTGGGCCGGGGCAGAGACAGAGGCCAGGCACAGGCTGGCATTTTGGATTTGGACCAATACTCTAACTTGATTTTTTTTAAACTCGGGAGAGCTCTTGGAATGAACTCGTACCGTGGGACAGGGCCATTATACAACTGTACGATACCATCCCAACTTCTGTACTCAATACTCTAACTGATGAAGGTCAAAGTGCCGAAAGCCTCCTTGACCACACTATCTATATGTGTTGACACTTTCAGGGAACATTGTACCTACAGTCCTGGATCCCTCTGCTCGACAACACTCTCAGAGCCCTGCCATTCACTGTGAAAGTCCTGCCCTGGTTTGACCAGAAAATGCGACATCTTGCACGTCTCTGTATTAAATTGCATCCATCATTGCTCAGCCCACCTGGCCAACTCATCTACTCAATGTGTTCTACTCAACATCCTCTGGCAAAGGCTGGATTTAAAACCGTGATCTGGAAATTTGCAAGACACTAGGAAACTAGGCCATTATTTCCATGGCTGTGGTTGTACAGGTGTACAGGTCATCGTTGACTTCAGCAGAAACCGGCACAGTCACACACCACTACACATTAATGACATCGATGTGGAGCTGGTCAGTAGCACTAAGTACCTGGGGGTGCAGATCACTAACAGTCTGACCTGGTCAAATAACATCACATCATTAGTTAAGAGAGCACAGCAGCGTTTGCACTTTCTGCGCCGAATGAGAGGAGCTCACCTCCCCCATCCCATCCTCACCACTTTCTACAGGGACACCATAGAGAGCATTTTGACCAGCTGCATCTCTGTCTGGTTTGGGGACCAAAGCCTCCGACTGGAAGTCCGTGCAGAGAGTGATGAGGACGGCTGAAAAAATCATCGGGACTTCTCTCCCCTCAATCGGGGACATTGCGTGCAAACGTTGCTTGTCCAAGACCAGCAGTATTATAAAAGACCCCACACATCTCCATCATGGACTGTTCACTCTGCTGCCCTCGGTCAAAAGATATCGTAGCATGAGGAGCAGAACGTGAAGGTTTTGCAACAGCTTCTTCCCACGAGCCATCAGACTCTTGAATGCCATGTAATGGGCCGCCACTATTATCTATTTTATCTTTTTATCCATTTAATCTTTTTGTTATTTTATGTTGCACGGGGAGCCAAATGCAACGATATTTCGTTCAGACTCGCATTTATTGATGTATTTCTGAATGACCACAACGTTATGATTGAATTGAATGGCCTGACTGTGGGCTGTAACTGCTATGGCCTCATTGTGGTCAGTTGGGCTCCAGATCAAAGCCACAAAATGGCCTTGGAGCACAGCACAGGAACAGGCCCTTCGGCCCACAATCTCCGTGCTGAACACGATACCAAGTTAAAACAATCTCTTTTGCTAGGGTGAGCAAAACAGAACACAATACTTCAAATGTGGCCTCACCAATGTCTTATACAACTGCAACATGACCTCCCAACCTCTATACTCAATACTCTAACTGATGAAGGCCAATGTGTTGAAAGCCTCCTTGACCAACCTATCTATGCGTGCGGTCAATTTCAAGGAACCATGTACCTGCACTCTGAGATCCCTTTGCTCTACAACCTTCCCCAGATCCCTGCTATTCACTGGGATTCCCCTCCCCATGTTAGACTTGCCAAAATGCAATATCTTGTACTTATCTACCTAAACTCCATTACCCATCATTCCTCAGCCCACTCGCCCAGCTGATCAAGATCCTGCTGTAATTTTTGATAACCATCTTTGCTATCTACGACACCGCCCACTTTAGTGTCATCGGCAAACTTGGCAATCATCCAAATTGCTGATATAAACCATAAACAGCCATGGGCCCAGCACTGATCCCAGAGGCACACCACTAGTCACAAGATTCCTGTCCGAAAAGCAACCTTCCACCATCAACATCACTGTGTCACTGTGTGTGTGTGTCTATGTGCGTGCGTATGTGTGTGTGTCAATATCTGGTTAGTTCCTATTTTCTTCCAAACGCTAGGCCACAGGCTTCCCATTTTCACACATCCTGCTCACATTTTTCCCGTCATATTCCCACCTATATTTCCAAAGTTTTTATTTGTTTAAAGTTTTAAAAACAGCCTGAGATCTCACCCATTTTGAGTGACGTCACAAAGCACTGGCAAGGCAGAACGGAACACTCTGGGAGGGGGAGGCAACTCCAGCGCTCGCGGTGAACGAGGAGTGGCAGCGGCTGCCGGTGCCCGACACCCAAAGCCTGGTGGGGAGGGTGATGCTGGAGCTGGTGTGAGGGCCGAACCCGGGGCTTGGGATGGGGCCGTGACCAGGGCCGAGAAAGAAGCCGCCGCTGGAACCAAGGATGAGCCTGGGTCTGGGGTCAGGGACGGGCCTGGAGATGAAGTCGGGGCCTGGACTGGAGCCCAGGTGGTGGCCAAGCTGACGGATGGAGTCTACAACCAAGGCCAGGCCGAGTATGAGAACTAGGCCTAGTTCAAGGCCCTGCCGCTGCTCTATGACCTGGGTAGAGTGAGGGGAGAAGGATGAAGGAAATGAGGAGGAGGGAGACGGGGTGGGGAATGGGGTGGTAGAGGAAGATGGGGAGGGGTGGGGGAGGGAGATGCCCCCTCCTTATCTACCCTCACTCCCACCCTCTCCCTCTCTACCCCCCCCCCCCCTCCCTCTCTACCCCCCCTCCCACTCTAGGGATTGAAGAGGGAGGGTGAAGAGGATGAGGAGTGAGTGCTGGGGATGAGGAGAAATGAGTCGCGCCTGCACAGTTGGGGGCTATGCATGAGTGGTACAATATTGCGTTGGGGGAATGGGTAAGTGGTGGAATCTAGCGGCGGGTCTTCACTTTGTCCAGTATACCATTAAAAGTCTCATCTTGGATATATGTATACGTGTGTGTGTCTTCTGTGTCCTTCTACCTTCGTCAAAACGCCACGCGCTAACGCATCAATGTTCACACATTATTAATCACATTAACCCCGTCAACAAAATAAACGGCTTCACTTCACATTTCATGCTTTATTTCACAAGTTACAGCGTTTAAAAAATACCCCAAAGCAAGTTTTTAAACGGAAACTCTTTCAATCCGCTTCCAAAGTGACATCACAAAGCCCCACAATAGAGGGGGGGCACCAGCTTCGAGTGACGTCAGTGGGAGGACCACATTTAAATACGGGGGTTGTACGGAACATCATAAGGTCAAAGGGCGCGACGCATGTAGTCGCTCAAGCCTTCTGCAGTACCCCACACACAACACGTATGTACTTACCTGTAAAAACCACCAACATCACTGCTGCTCACGGGCAGAGGGAACATACAAACGTTTTTCGTGACTGACTTGCGAAAGGGCAGCGTGCGGGCGGATTGAGGGCAGGTCCCGGCCCACGACCACCCGGGGCTGGAGGGTGACTGAGCGCTCTGAACCCGAGCACCAAGGGACACTCAGACACCCAGTGTAGATGGCAGAAGGAGCGGATCCCTCGGGGCAGCCCCCACTCACCAAATGCAAATTGGAGGAACAGCATCTCATATTTCGCTTGGGCAGCTGACAGCCCTGCGGTATGACCTCTAACTTCAAGCAGTTCTAACTCTAACTTCCCTAACTTCAAGTAACGCCCCCCTCTCCGTCCCAACCCCTTCCTAGTTGTACCAGCTTCAAATTCGACGTCGAGTCGCATTGTACTCATTTTTTACCTGGTCCACAGCTAACAATGGCGTTTCCTTTATCAATGCTACTTTTTTGCATATCTTTCATTCATTTGTTCTATATTTCTCTACATCAGCGTCTATGTCTCTCGTTTCCCTTATCCCCCACTCTCAGTCTGAAGAAGGGTTTTGACCCAAAACGTCACCTATTTCATTTCTGCTGAGTTGCTGTCTGACCCGCTGAGTTACTGCAGCTTTTTGTGTCTATCTTCTTGTCCACACTAATATTACTTGGGACTACCCTGCTGGAGATGTGATAGTTTTTCGGATCGTATCTCCAGTCGCTCTGCAGCCTAACATCGTGGAGCTGGAGGCCTTGCTCGACTTGACTTTGAGCCCCCTGCAGGAACGTGGACTTACCATCAGAGCTGATCCCTTGCCCGGGATCGCTCCAACCGCGGCCATTGAGAGCTCGCAGTCTCGGGTAGAGACCGTGGTGTCAGTAGCTCCAACAACACAGAAGGTTCGACAGCCCCAACCCGGGATCTGATCGCCAGCGTGGGGGAGCTGATCGCCCCGATGTGGAGGGCCCACACGCCGCCGGTTACGTGAGTAAGGTCATCCCATCAACGGAAGGCTCGAGGCTCCCGACTACGGGAGAACAAAGAATGGAAGAGATTGAACTTTTTTTCGCCTCCATCACAGTGAGGAATGTGGAGGAGTCACTGTGGTGGATGTTTATGTTAAAATGTGTTTTGTGTGTTTTGTTGTTTTTTATTTGTACTTGGCAAATCAAATTCTTCATATGTTGCAAAACATACTTGGCCTATAAAGTATTATTGTATTGTATTGTATTGTATTGACTACTGGGCCAGTGGTGATATTTCCAGACCTCTCTGGACATTGCAAGAACCATCAATAGATCTACAAGAGATCTACGAGAGATCTACAAGAACCTGGCAGAGTGAACCGTCACCCCACCACTCCCCCCGTATTACCAGCGAACCTCCCAGTTCAGGTGCAACCCATCCCTCTTGTATAGGTCAACTCTGCCTCCAGTAGAGATGGTGCAGGGAGAGTGGGCCTGGGTTAGAAGGCTCCAGCCACAGGGAGAGGTTGGACAGACTTGGATTGTTTTCTCTGGAATGCTGGAGCTTTGGGGGAGACTTGGTAGAAGTATATAAAATGATGAGGGACAAAGTTAGGGTAGACACAGCCATAGATAGGTTAGACAGTCAGAACCTTTCTCCCAGGATAGAAATGTCCAACACTAGAGGACATAGCTGTCAGGTTAGAGGAGGAAAGTGTTTTAGAATGGTGGAGGCCTTGAATCCATTGCCTGGGGTAGTGGGGGAGGCAGATACAACAGTGGTGGTTAAGAGGCTTTTAGATAGGCACAAGTAAGGTCAGGGAATGGATCATGTACAGATCAGTTCAACTTGACATCATGTTGGGCACAGACATTGTGGGCCAAAGGGCCTCTTCCTGTGCTGTACTGTTGGATGTTGGATGTTGTACTATCTGCACCTTGTCTACACTAGTTTGCAGGATGATGATGTTGCTATCTGGATGTATTATGTGGAGCAGTGGGTTAGAGGAACAACAAAGCCAAGGCGTTTCACAGGCATTTTATTGCAATCACGCGCCACTTCTGTGTGTATGGAGCAACCCAGACGCCAGCGTGACACTCGTATTTCTGAAAGGGAAGCACGAGGAGATGAGTGGGAGGACAGATGCCCTGACGGACATGACACAGATATTGTCACACAGAACCTGTCTAACAATGGACAATGAAACATTTCTGTTCATAATGTCTCAACACTCGTTTACAGTCACACACCTGTACAGCATGGAAACAGGCCCTTCGGCCCGCCTTGTCCATGCCGACCAAGTTGACAAACTGGGTTAGTATTATTATTTGCCTCGAAACCCTTCATATTCATATATCTGTCCAAATATATTTTAAAAGCTGTAATTCCATTTGCTTCTATAGCTTCCCCTGGCAGCTCCTTCAGATACAGACTGCCCTCTGAGTGCCCTGAGCTCCCACTTATACCTCTTCCCTTTCACATTAAGCCTGTGCCCTCTAGTTTTAGAATCCTCTACCCTGGGGAATAGACTGTGAGCGTTCACTTTATCCGTGCCCCTCATGATCTTGTCCACCTCAATAATGTCACCCCTCAGCCTCCTACACTCCAAAGACGACTCAGCCTTCCCACCCTCTTCCTGTAACTCAAGCCTATCCAGCACAGGTTCAAACCAAAATTAATACAAAGAAACGGTTTTACCACCTTAATCAGCGACGGGCTTGTTTGAAAGGAGCAGCGTTTGAAGTTGTATGGATGTTCCTTACGACAGACTGTTCTTCCGATATCAAAGTGTAGAAGATACTTCAGACCAGCAACAATCTTCAAAAGAAAAAAGTGGATGTTTCTGTTAACATAGAACAGTACAAGAACAGAGTCACTACGTAAACATAGAAACATAGGTGCAGGAGTAGGCCATTCGGACCTTCGAGCCTGCACCGCCATTCAATATGATCATGGCTGATCATCCAACTCAGTATCCTGTACCTGCCTTCTCTCCACACCCCCTGATACATTTAGCCACAAGGGCCACATCTAACTCCCTCTTAAATATAGCCAATGAACTGTGGCCTCAACTACCTTCTGTGGCAGAGAATTCCACAGATTCACCACTCTCTGTGTGAAAAATGTTTTTCTCATCTCGGTCCTAAAAGACTTCCCCCTTATCCTTAAACTGTGACCCTAGGCGCTGAACATGATGCCAAGACCATCCCTATCTCGGAACAAAGAACTGCAGATGCTGGTTAAGAAACAAAATGGCCCAAAGTGCTGGAGTAACTCAGCAGGTTGGGTCAGGTCCCTGGAGAATATGGACAGGTGACGTTCCAGGTTGAAGCCCTTCTTCAGCCTATCCACCCTCTCCCTGGACCACATCACCCCGATCCTGGCCTCTCTCCACTGGCTCCCTGTGCGGTTCCGATTACATTTCAAGACCCTCCTCTATGTCTACAAAGCCCTCAATGGGCTTGCCCCCACCTACATCAAAAGTCTTCTCACCCACCACTTCAGGTCCCTCAGATCGGCCGACTTGGGGCTGCTGAATATCCCGCGGTCTAGGCATAAGCTCAGGGGCGACCGCGGTTGCCTTTGCAGTTGCAGCCCCTAGACTGTGGAACAGCATCCCTCTTCCCATCAGAACTGCCCCCTCCATCGACTCCTTTAAGTCGAGACTTAAAACTCATCTTTACTCTCAAGCCTTTCTTGACGTCCTCTGAGCGAGGGCTTTATGAATGTAGTGTTGTCTGTATTTAATCTATGAACCACTGTTGTATAATGTTAGTACCTCCACCAATGTAAAGCATTTTGGTCAACGAGAGTTGTCTTTTAAATGTGCTATAGAAATAAAAGTGACTTGACTTCTTCAGACTGATTGTAGGAGGGTGGTGGGTGGGGGGGACCAGAAAGGGGGAGAAGCAGGGCGAGGGGGGGGGGGGGGGGGGATAGGTAAATGGTTAGAAGGTCAGAGATAGGAAAGTAAGGTGTGAGACAGGTTTCGAGTCATATTCATACAGTTTGGAAACAGGCCCTTCGGCCCAACTTGCACAAACCAGTCAAGATGTCCCATCTACACTAGTCCCACCTACCTGCATTTGGCCCATATTTTTCGAAACATTTCCTATCCATGTACCTCAAGCCTCCTCTGGCAGCTTGTTCCATATACCCACCACCCTCTGTGTGAAAGCATTGCCCCTCAGGTTCCAATTAAATCTTTCCCCTCTCACCTTAAACCTCTGTTCCCTGGTTCCTGATGCCTCCACTCTGGGCAAGAGACTGTGCATTCACTTTATCCATTCCCCTCATGCTCATACACCTTAATAATATCATTCCTCATCCTCCTGTGCTCCAAGGAATCCTTGCCTACTCAACCGCTCCCTACAGCTCAGGCCCTCGAGTCCTGGCAACATCCTCGTAAATCATCTCTGCGCCCATTTGCAGCTTCACAACATTTTTCCTATAACAGGGTGACCAAAACTGAACACATTACTCCAAATATGGCCTCACTAACGTCTTATACAACTGTACGATACCATCCCAACTTCTGAACTCAATACTCTAACTGATGAAGGTCAAAGTGCCGAAAGCCTCCTTGACCACCCTACCTATATGTGTTGCCACTTTCAGGGAACATTGTACCTGCAGTCCTGGATCCCTCTGCTCGACAACACTCTCAGAGCCCTGCCATTCACTGTGAAAGTCCTGCCCTGGTTTGACCAGAAAATGCAACATCTTGCCTGTCTCTGTATTAAATTGCATCCATCATTGCTCAGCCCACCTGGCCAACTCATCTACTCAACGTGCTCTACTCAACATCCTCTGGCAAAGGCTGAAATTAAAAACGTGACCTGGAAACTAGGCCATTATTTCCATGGCTGTGGTTTTACAGGTGTGATTTGCATCAACTGGTTAGAAGTGCTCAGCTGCCTCTGATCAGTAAATGATATCTGGATATGTGGAGATCTGGAGTTCTGCCATTCTCAGCTTTCAGGGCAAGGTCGATATCCAAGTTAATCAGTGGAAGATTGAGGGGAAAACAATAACAGAGGCAGAATCAGGAAGGTGTCACAGTGAACTCAAGGAGAACAGGAATCTCCCGCTAAACACAGAGTGCTGGAGGAACTCTGTGCAGGCAGCATCTGTGGCGGGACTGGACAGGCGACGTTTCAGATCGGGACCCTTCTTCACACTTATCCTTCCTGCTTCCCTTCATAAATATGCTCCTTGGGTGCCGAAACTTGATCCCAGCTGCCTATACCTGTCCCATGCTTCCTTCTGAACCTGACCAGAGGCTCAATGTCTCTGGTCATCCAAGCTTCCTTACTCCCATCTCCTTGCCCTTCACTCTAACAGGGACATGCATGTCCTGCACACTTTTAAAAGCTGCCCAGTTCCCTGAATTCCCTTCAGCATTTCCTTAGTCTTTGGCAGTTCCACTCTTGGGAAAGTGTTCTGACTGTCTGCCCTATCTATGCCTCGTGTAATTTTATGTATTTCTATTAGGTGTCCCCTCAAGCTCTGGCGTTCCAGAGAAAACAGTCCGGGTGTGTCCAACCTCTCCCTGTAGCTAGTACCATCTAGTCAAGGCACCACGCTGGTGAACCACCTCTGTAAAGGCTCCACATCCTGTAATGGGACCAGAACCTCTCTCACCTCACCTGCACCTGTGCATCTAGCATCCTCTGGACTTTAAACAGGTAGACGTCATTGGATGCGTTGTTGTATCTGTAGACGGCAGCAAGTGTGGCATTTCGAACGGCGGGGTCGTCCACACTAATATTACTTGGCATTCCCGGTAAAAGGTCCATATCTCCAGACCCCTCTGAAACATTGCAAGAAACAAGAACAGTGAGAGAGGGGGAGGAGCGATCTGCAAGTCACGGTCAGTGTGAACGATTCCATTGCCATGACCGTCACTGCATCAGGGTCCTGAGCTCAGAGAATAACCACACATGATGCAGGAAACATTCAGCCCAGCACAGTGACCAGCCAGACAAAGCGAGAGGATTCTAAAACCAGAGGGCACAGGCTTAAGGTGAGAGGGGAGAGATAAACAAGGGACCACAGGGACAACTTTTTCACTTGAGGGAAGTCCATATCTGGAATGAGCTGCCAGAGGAAGCTGTAGAAATGGATACAATTATGACTTTTGGACAGATCTATGGATAGGAAGGGTTTAGAAGGATATGGCCTAAATGCAGGCAAATGGAACTAGCCCAGTATGCCAACCTGGTGGCATGGCCAAGATGGGCCAAAGGGCCTGTTTCTGTGCTGTACAGCTCGATGACTCTAAAGGGCCTGTCGCATTTAGGCTATTTTTTAGGTGACTACACGCGACTAAGCTGTCGCCACATGGTTGCCGGGGTGTCACCTGTATGGTCGTGAGTAGTTTCCTCAGTTACCCAAAGAGTCGTAGTGTCTTTCTGGTCACCGCTGGATTTTCAACATATTCAAACATTTTCGCCGACAGTCGCCGACAGTGGGCTTGACGCCAAATGGGCGCAGCTTGACTTCTCCTGACGTAGGTGCTGACGTAGGTTGTCGCCAGGGTGACGTAGGCTGTGTCCGGTGCTGACCGGTGAATTCCATTGGCGACTACCTACGTCAACCTATGTCAACCGGCGACAGGTACCGGCGACTGAATTGTCCTCAGTTGTTATCAGTTGTAGCTGACAGGGTCTTAGCTTGTGGACGGAGGCTGACTTTGGTTGTGGTCATAGGTGGACGTCCTAATGGGTCGCGGTTGTCGGTAACTTGTCGTAGCTGGACGTTGACTAGGTGGTAGGTTGTTGTAGACATTGTCGTAGACATTGTCGCAGGGGGGTCCAGTCACTATGACAGGCGCCAGCAGTTGCCGAAAAAATCGGCCCTTAAAGAGTTAATATTTCAGATCGGTGCATCAGCTTTGAAACATCTGTCCACTGCCTGCCATTCTGAAAGGGACCCGTTAATCCCTGCTCTTTGTTTCCTGTCTGCCAACCACTTCTCTATCCATGTCAGCACCCTACCCCCAATACCATGTGCTCTAGTTTTGCCCACTAATCTCCTATGTGGGACCTCAACAAATGCTTTCTGAAAGTCCAGGTACACTACATCCACTGGCTCTCCCTTGTCCATTTTCCTAGTTACATCTTCAAAAAATTCAAGAAGTTTAGTCAAGCATAATTTCCCCTTCGTAAATCCATGCTGACTTGGACCGATCCTGTTACTGATATCTATGTGTGGGGATATATAAATATTCACTTTGAAATCACGTACGATCCTGAGATATTATACCTAGTCACTTTGGCCACAACGTTTAATGTGGCCAAAGGGATAATGTGGATAAGTGGCTATCCACTTTGGTGGCAAAAACAGGAAAGTAGACTATTACCTGAATGGTGGCCGATTAGGAAAAGGGGAGATGTAACGAGACCTGGGTGTCATGGTACACCAGTCATTGAAAGTAGGCATGCAGGTGCAGCAGGCAGTGAAGAAAGCGAATGGTATGTTAGCATTCATAGCAAAAGGATTTGAGTATAAGAGCAGGGAGGTTCTACTGCAGTTGTACAGGGTCTTGATGAGACCACACCTGGAGTTTTGCGTACAGTTTTGGTCTCCTAATCTGAGGAAAGACATTCTTGCCATAGAGGGAGTACAGAGAAGGTTCACCAGACTGATTCCTGGGATGGCAGGCCTTTCATATGAAGAAAGACTGGATAGACTTGGCTTGTACTCGCTAGAATTAAGAAGATTGAGGGGGGATCTTATAGAAACTTACAAAATTCTTAAGGGGTTGGACAGGCTAGATGCAGGAAGATTGTTCCCGATGTTGGGGAAGTCCAGAACATGGGGTCACAGTTTAAGGATAAGGGGAAAGTCTTTTAGGACCGAGATGAGAAAAACATTTTTCACACAGAGAGTGGTGAATCTGTGGAATTCTCTGCCACAGAAGGTAGTTGAGGCCACAGTTCATTGGCTATATTTAAGAGAGAGTTAGATGTGGCCCTTGTGGCTAAAGGGATCAGGGGGCATGGAGAGAAGGCAGGGATGGGATACTGAGTTGGATGATCAGACATGATCATATTGAATGGCGGTGCAGGCTCGAAGGGCCGAATGGCCTACTCCTGCACCTATTTTCTATGTTTCTGTGTCTGTGGATGTGCAGGGAATGGAGTGATATGGGTTATGTGCAGGGAGATATGAGTGGGATTTGGCATCATGTTCGGCACAGACATTGTGGGCTGAATGGCCTGTTCCTGTGCTGTACTGTTCTGTAGTTCTATGTATATCTGATCTGTTTGCATAACATGCAGAACAAACCTCGACACACACGACAATGATATACCTCAACATCTTCCCGATCCCCAGCATCTTACCAACCCCAACGTGACCGGCTGGGGATCGCAAGAGGGAGCAGCGTGTTGCTTTTGTGTTGAAGAGTGCAATTTAATATTTCCAAAACTCTCTCTAAATGAGCAGTGACATTTCTGCTGGAGGCAGACGGGCGCAAGGAACTGCAGGTGCTGGAAACTTCAACCACACAAAAAGACAACGTGCTGGAGGAACACAGCGGGTCAGTTAGCATCTGTGGAGGGAATGGACAGACGACGTTTCAGGTTCATCAGATTGCCTATTCCCTCCCGACCCGCTGAGTTCCACCAGAACTCAGTGTTTTTGCTTCATCAGACGAGGGGGAGAGAGAGAGAGGGAGAGAGAGAGTGATCGGGACATCCAGCACAAGCAGTTGCATAAGGGTCACCGTTTAAATAAAGATCAGCAGAAACCACATCCTCCCAGAGAGAGAGAGAGAGAGAGAGAGAGAGAAAGAGAGAGAGAGAGAGATAGAAAGGGAATCTACTGACAGAATGCCACTTCTCATAGCCATAGTCACAGTGGAAACAGCCCATTCGCCCCAACTCACCCACGCCGCCCAACATGCCCCATCCACACTGGTACCACTGCCTGCATTTGGTTCACATGCTTCAAACCTTCCCTATCCATGTATGTTAAAACGACCTACAAATGCTGTTATAGTCCCCGCCACAACTACTTCCTCTGGCAGCTCGTTCCACACACCCACCACAGATAGACACACAAAGCTGGAGTAACTCAGCCAGTCAGACAGCATCTCTGGGGAAAAGGAGTAGGTGACATTTCGGGTCGAGACCCTTCTTCAGACCCGCTGAGTTACTCCAGCTTTGTGTGTGTATCTTTGGTTTAAACCAGCATCTGTAGCTCCTTCCTGCACCCACCACCCTCTGTGTGGAAAAGTTGCCCGTCGGGTTCCTATTAAACCTTTCCCATCTGACATTAACCCCATGTTCTCTGGTCATTGACGCCCCTCACTCTGGGTGAAAGACTAGCTGCGGACCCGGTGTGGACAACTTGATTACTGCATCACCCCACAAGCAGCAAATGCAGTCACTTCCACCGAAACACTAATGACGGCCAGACTCAGACCGTGAAGGTCAGACACAGGTGCTGTAGATGAAGCCACAAGCATCAGATACTTGCCATGTGAAGGGGCTGGAACACAGAGCAGACACACGGTGAGCAGTATCGCATCCAACACGACACCCATGCTGTCCGCTGGGGACTGAACTCACCCTCTCCCCCCGCCCACCCGTCCCGGCACTTTATGTGGGCAAGTCTGGCCTGTGCCTCACCCAATGGAGGCTTCACAATGAGCTGGGCCGGGCTGCTAGTTGTGGTGTAGGAGCGTGTGGTTTAGAGAGAGAGGGAGGGAGAGGGGGAGGGAGAGGGGGGTGGGAGATTGCAGCCTTCACGTGGTCCGCCCTGTTTTGACTAATGCAATCAACTAATGCAAATCAAACAAGATCAAATAGAACAAGTTGTCCAACAACTTTAGGCTGTGCACACCACACTAAAGAAGAAGAGGAGAGAGAGGGAGGGAGGGAGGGAGAGGGAGGGAGAGAGGGGGGGTGGGAGAGAGGGAGAGAGAGAGGGAGAGAAGGAGGGAGAGAGGGAGGGAGAGAGGGAGAGAGAGAGGGAGAGAGAGAGGGGGAGGGAGAGAAGGAGGGAGAGAGAGAAGGAGAGGGAGGGGGAGGGAGGGAGGGAGGGAGGGAGAGAGAGAGGGAGATAGAGAGGGAGAGAGGGAGCGAGGGAGGGTGAGAGGTAGGGACGGAGGGAGGGAGGAAGGGAGAGAGGGAGGGAGGGAGGGAGAGAGAGAGAGGGAGGGAGAGAGAGCGGGAGGGAGGGAGATAGAGATGGAGAGAGAGAGAGGGAGAGAGAAAGAGAGGGAGAGAGAGAGGGAGGGAGAGAAGGAGGGAGGGAGAGAGGTAGGGACGGAGGGAGGGAGGAAGGGAGAGAGGGAGGGAGAGAGAGAGGGAGAGAGGGAGGGAGAGAGAGGTAGGGACGGAGGGAGGGAGGAAGGGAGAGAGGGAGGGAGAGAGAGAGGTCCCAGTGTATGCTGTATTGTCCACGCTCCACTCAGTAGGTTCCCTGCTCTGCTTCTCTTTACATTGAACTGAAGACCAATGTTGGAACCGGGAACTGCAGACGCTGGTTGACAAAAAAATCACAAAGTGCTGGAGTAACCCAGCGGGTCAGGCAGCATCGCTGGAGAACATGGATAAGGGATGTTTTTGGGTCTGAAAAAGGGTCCCCACTCAAAACGTCACCTATCCATGTTGTCCGTAGACCTGACCTGACCTGACCTGACCTGCTGAGTTAATCCAGCACTCTGTGTTATTTTGTGTATTAACCAGCATGTGTTTGTTACATGAAATAACTAACGTACACTCCAAGTATGGATATCAACTAGATTGACAGGGGGGGCAGAGTAGGAATGAACTGCAAATGCTGGTTTACACCGAAGAGAGACACAAAATGCTGGAAGAACTCAGCGGGACAGACAGCATCTCTGGAGGGAAGGATTGGGTGACGTTTGGAGTCAAGAGAGTCTGGAGGAAGGTCTCGACCCGAGACGTCACCCATTCCTTCTTGGCAGGAAGGTGGGATCCAATGCAGGACTGCGGCAGGTGAGAGGCTGCAAGTCAGTGCGGAGAGTGGTGGAAGAAACTTCAGTGGCAGAAAGGGAGCAAGGATTGTGGGATGGGATTGCATTTATTTAAATGCGAGCGAGCCGATGGGTCAGGCAGATGAACTCAGGGTGTGGATAGGTACGTGTGACGCATGTTTTAGCCATCTCCTGCGTTTGCACTTTCCCTTGCAACCGCAAGAGATGCTACACGTGTCGCTTTACCTCCCCCCTCGACTCCATTCAAGGACCCGAGCAGTCGTTCCAGGCACGACAGAGGTTTACCTGGATCTCCTCCAACCTCATCTATTGCATCTGCTGCTCTAGATGTCAGCTGATCTACATTCTCAGTTCTTATTCTTAAACTGTGGCCCCTGGTTCTGGACTCCCCCAACATCGGGAACAACCTACTGTTGACCCCATGACCTCTATAGGGTATCAACTGTCATGTCGAACAAAAGACTCTAAAAGCAAGGTTTAGTACAACTTCATAGAAACATAGAAACATAGAAATTAGGTGCAGGAGTAGGCCATTCGGCCCTTCGAGCCTGCACCGCCATTCAATATGATCATGGCTGATCATCCAACTCAGTATCCCGTACCTGCCTTCTCTCCATACCCTCTGATCCCCTTAGCCACAAGGGCCACATCTAACTCCCTCTTAAATATAGCCAATGAACTGGCCTCGACTACCCTCTGTGGCAGAGAGTTCCAGAGATTCACCACTCTCTGTGTGAAAAAAGTTCTTCTCATCTCGGTTTTAAAGGATTTCCCCCTTATCCTTAAGCTGTGACCCCTTGTCCTGGACTTCCCCAACATCGGGAGCAATCTTCCTGCATCTAGCCTGTCCAACCCCTTAAGAATTTTATAAGTTTCTATAAGATCCCCTCTCAATCTCCTAAATTCTAGAGAGTATAAACCAAGTCTATCCAGTCTTTCTTCATAAGACAATCCTGACATCCCAGGAATCAGTCTGGTCATCTTTATTAACACTCGAGGAACTAAAACATGCATGCAAACACTTGACTTCTAATAACTTCTCATTTACTTTACTATTTCAACTTGTCACTTCTTAAACTAAATCACCAAACTCATGACTTGGAGTCAGACATTACCCGTATGAATGAATAGGCCGGGTTCACTGTTGGTTGGGGGCCCTTCTTCTTGCGATGGTTGTCGCTGCCGATGTCTTGGACTGCCATTCTTTTAGACTAATTCTCCTTCCATCTTCGATAGGAAACCTTTGTCCTAACCCAAGGCTCTCCTGACTTTACAGTGAATCACTTCAAGTTGGCACTCCTCCAAGAGCTGAATAAACAAAACACATCTTTGTTCTTTATCAGGCTGGAGGGTTCTTAATTACATTGCCTGTCTCATTGCATCTCCTTCTCATTATATTTATTTTGCACAATGTCCGTTCCAGGCACCTCATCTTCTCAAGGCCGTACTGTCCTAGCCGTGACGTTACCTTCATCTCAGCTCCCACCACATGTCAATGACATGACCGTTTCCACTGCCTTGTTCTCCTAGCTCCAGCATTTCCCTCTGTCTCGAGCTAGTTGCATCCTCCCAAAGCCTGTCGGGATATACTACTGATCCCAAGGTGGTGCATCTTAAGGGCCTGTCCCACTTACGTGTCCTTGGCACGCAAATTACACGACCTCGTCGTCACGTTGAGGCGCACGGGCATCGTATGGCCGCGCGGGGCAGGTCCCACTGAGAAGCGCGGAGGGGTATGTAGTTGTGCGCGACATCGCGCGGGGCTCCGAAATTTTTGTAGCGAACTAAATCTTCGCGCGCCAACGGCCTGTCGCGGAACTGACGGCCAAAGTGGGACAGGCCCAAGACCCTGGCGCGACGCAACGTCTCACCTCCAACAGCAGCAGAAGCAGGCAAACGATCGCCGAGCTCGGCCTGGGGCTCACGGCCGTTGTGGTCCGGATCCGCCCCCACTTCTACTCCCAGAGCGGGGCCAAGAAAATTGAAGATGGACACAAAATGCTGGAGTAACTCAGCGGGACCGGCAGCATCTCTGGAGAGAAGCATCTCTGGAGAGAATCCTTCTTTCAGACTGAAGAAGAGTCTCGACATGAAACATCACCCATTGCTTCTCTCCAGAGATGCTGCCGGTCCCGCTGAGTTACTCCAGCATTTTGTGTCCATCTTCAAATGGCGTCACGCGTACGCATGTAATCGCGCCCGACCTTCGCAGTACCATCGCGGCTCAACGCGCCCACGAGGTCGTGTAATGTGCGTGCCAAGGACACGTAAGTGGGACAGGCCCTTTACTCCTGAGCCAAGGCGGACCATAGAGGGAGAATGTTACACCAGAACCTTCATCACACAATGCATATCACCAACCTTGTGGTGACAGAGGAATTAGTTTGCATTACTTTAAATTACTTTAGTTTAGTTTAGATTAGTTTATTATTATCACATGTACTGAGGTACAGTGACAAGCTTTTTTGTTGCGTGTTATCCAGTCAGTGGAAAGGCTAGACGTGATTACAATCACATCACCCATGGTGTACAGACACAGGATAAAGGGAATAACGTATTAATGCAAGGTAAAGGCCAGTAAACTCAGATTAAAGATAGTCCAAGGGCAGTTGGGAGGATAGGACCACTCTTTAGTTGGTGTGAGGAAAGTCCAGTTGCCCGATAACAGCTGGGAAGAAACTGTCCCTGAATGTGGAGGTGTGCGGCTTCACACTTCTGTACCTCTTGTCTGACGGGAGAGGGGAGAAGAGGGAGTGACCGGGTTGAGACTGGTCCTTGATTATGCTGCTGGCCAACGTGAAGTGTAGATGGAGTCAATGGAAGGGAGGTTGGTTTGTGTGATGGTGTGGGAAGTAACGGGGGCAGCCAAAGTTACACCATGGCTGCCCCCATGGTGTCCATACACATGGACAGAAGGACAGAAGGTAGACATCTGTTTAGGGTAGATCTCCAGGCCTTAAACAGATATATCCGAGGCCATAGTGGGAAACTAGCGAGGAAATTACAGGAGCCCTGGTTGAAATTTATGAGTCATCTTTAAATAGAGGAGAGGTGTTCGAGGACCATATGACAGAGGTTCAAGGTGAAGGGGAAAAGATTTAATAGGAATCAGAGGGGTAACTTGGGTGGTGGGTGTATGGAACAAGCTGCCAGAGGAGGTAGTTGAGGCTGAGACAGCATTTAAGAAACATTTAGACAGGTACATGGATAGGACAGGTTTGGAGGGATATGGACCAAGCGCAGGCAGGTGGGACTAGTGTAGCTGGGACATTGTTGGCCAGTGTGGGCAGTGGGCCGAAGGGCCTGTTCCCACACTGTATCGTTCTATGACTCTACGAAATACACAAAGCTGTGGGTCGAGCCGCTGCCTTACAGAACCAGAGACCCAGGTCGATCCTGACCTCGGGGTGCTGTCTGTGTGGAGTTTGCATGTTCTCCACGTTTCCACCAGGTGCTCCAGTTTCCTCCGACATCCCAAAGTCGTGCGTGTTTGTAGGTCAATTGGCCCTCGGTAATGAGAAAAAGATATAACATGGAGTTAGTGTGAGCGGGTGATCGATGGTCGGCATGGACTCAGTGGGCTGAAGGGCCTGTTTCTATGCTGTAACTCTAAACTAAAATTAAAGGAAAGGTGTGGAGGGATATGGGCCAAACGCAGGCAAATGAAACAAGCTGAGATATGCAGTAGGGAGAAGGACAGGAATCAGTTAACAAGAATGAATAAGATCAGGTTAAGGTATATCACAGGCTTTTCAGTATCTGTGAATAATGGGAGAGAGAGGGAGAGAGCGTTATTCCATGAGTTTGCTTTGAAAACCGCTTTGGAGTAAATTATGTTGCGATCAACGAGGGGAGAGAAACGGAAAGAGGAGTTAGTCAAAGCTGTCAGACCACAGCAGATCTCAGAGGTCTATTCTCCAGCTGTTTATCAAACATTAAAGCAACATGCCATTCACAGGAACGTCCTCAGGGGGAAAGGGTTTGATGTAAAACCACTTTGCAGGTCATGTATATTGCAGCTGGGAGTCGGGCAGGAGAGGAGACGTTGGCAGCTGGTGTGAAGGCTGAGAGAGTGGGGAAAGGGAGAAAAACTCAGTGTGAAGAAGGGTCTCGAGCCGAAAAGTCACCCATTCCTTCTCTCCACAGATGCTGCCTGTCCCGCTGAGTTACTCCACCATTTTGTGTCTACCTTCGTATCAAAGGTCTTTTATTGGCACGTGTACCAATTAAGGTCCAGTGATACGCAAATTACCATTCAGCCATACTAAACAAGCAACAAGACACACAACCATACAAGTTAACATAAACATCCACCACAGTGGATTCCCCACATCCCTCACTGTGATGGAAGGCAGTAAAGTCTAATCTTCTTCCCTCGTTCTTCTCCCGCGGTCGGGGCGGTCGAAGCATCGGTCGGGGCGATCGAAGCTCCCGCAGCCGGCGGTCGAAGTCCCTGCGTCGGGGCGATCGGAGCTCCTGCGGCTTTGAGTCTCCGATGTCGGTCTCTGACTAGAGACCGCGGGCTCCACGAAGTTAAAGTCCGCAGGCACCCACGGTAGAGCCCAGAGGTCGCCCTGGCAGAGGGATCGCGAGTTCCGTGATGTTAAGTCCGCAGGCCCCCGCGGTGGAACTCTCGAAATTAGTCTGCAGCAAAGGCCGCCAACGCCTCAATATTACTTGGGCCGCAGTGCGGACAGAGACACGATACGGAAAAAAATCACATCTCCATTCAGTTAAGAGATTAGAAAAAGTTTCCCCCAACCCCTCCCCGCCACATAAAACAAGCTAACAAACACTAAAAACATACATTTAACATATTCTAAAACAAGAACGGAGAAGGAAGGGACTGTTGGCGAGGCAGCCATTGCTGGCGCCACCTGGTGGAGGTTTAAACCAGCATCTGCAGTTCCTTCCTTCAATGAATGTTCATTAGTGTCGTACTCAGTAGTCTTCACACCCATCTTAAACCAAGCATCCCTACCACTCATGTGGCTCCCTGAAGTGATATCCCTTCCCGTGTTTGACGGGTGCCCCCACCACACCCTGCCCACCAATGACCAGCAGCGGAAGGACCCTAGACTGTGGTCCTCCCCCACAGTGCCATGCCGTTGGCTGCACCGAGCTTCAGTGCGTCCCTCAGTACGCACACCCCTGCAGTCTACAGTGGGCCAGTCGGCAACATCTCGCTCTGCTGGGAGGTCAACAAACCTCGGGCAGACCAAAGGGTTGATGGTCTTCCAGCACCACTTGATGTCCATCTCCAAATATACCCCTGGGAACAGCCCATACATCAAAGACCCTTGCATCTTCTCCAGAGCCACTTCACGAATCCACACTTGTCATTGCTTGCACAGGGGAATACCAAGGGATGTGCCTGCTCAAACATAACCACTGGGGTAACGTCAGCAGGTCAGGCAGCATCTCTGGAGAAGATGGATAGGTGAAACTTACCGAATAGTGAAAGGCTTGGATAGAGTGGATGTGGAGAGAACAAAATTAAATTTTATTAATTATTGCAAGAATAACAATACAAAACAATACCAAACATTCCCACCACATTATACAAAATCACCCAATTATCCAAACAAATATTCTTAAATGTCGAAACAACAATATTAGCTCCCCCTGCCCTCCCCCCACTCACCATCAACAACACCACAGTCACATCTGTGGAGTCTTTTATATTCCTGCTATATCCAAGGACCTTAAATGAGAGGCCACCATCGACTCCACAGTCAAAAAGGCCCAACAGAGGATGTACTTCCTGCGGCAGCTGAGGAAACACAATCTGCCACAGGCAATGATGGTCCAATTCTACACGGCCATCGTAGAGTCTGTTCTCACCTTCTCCATCATGGTCTGGTTTGGCTCAGCCACCAAGCACGACATCCGGAGGCTGCAGCGAATCGTCCGATCAGCAGAGAAGGTTATTGGCTGCAACCTTCCCTCCATTGACGAACTGTACACTGCAAGGGCCAGGAAGCGAGCGGGCAAGATCATCTCTGACCCCTCTCACCCTGGCCACAAACTCTTTGAATCACTTCCCTCTGGAAGGCGACTCCGGACTGTCAAAGCTGCCACAGCCCGACATAAAAACAGCTTTTATCCACGAGTAGTAGCTCTACTCAATAACCAAAAACCTGTAGCCTCTTTTTGCTCTGGTATTTTATTTAATTCACATGTTTAATCGATAATGTTTTATTATTAATCTTTAATGTTTTATGTGTCATTTCTAACTGTCACTGTATGTCATGTTGTCATTTGTGGGCGGAGCACCAAGGCAGATTCCTTGTATGTGAATACTTGGCCAATAAACTTATTCATTCATTCATAAACTTATTCATTCATTCATAAACTTATTCATTCATTCATTCATTCATTCACTGGGGTCAAGGAAAGAGCGTTCACGTCGCGGCCCTGTTTCCACCAATCTTTCCACCACCACGCACAAGAAGCACAAGAAGCAACAAGACAGACACCATTGTATGCAGATGCCGAGAAGTGTGTTGAGCTCCGACTGAACAACTTCTAATCTTGTGTGTGGACTCGATAAGAAGAAGAAGATTCATTCACTACAATCCTTGTCAAGGATTCATTCCACCCCCCCGCGGTGCCCAGCGGTCCCGGAAATCCCCCAGGGAGCCCGTGGACAGAGCGTAGTCCCTCTCTAACACCACCCAGGCGCGGATGTAACCCTGGAAAAGGGGCGGGCAGCCGGCTTCGGCCTATTTCCTTCGCTCCATAGATGCTGCCTCACCCATTGAGTTTCTCCAGCATTTTTGTGTACCTGCTGAGGTCAGTGTTGTGCAGTGTTCAAGAGGCTGATGGTTGTTGGGAAGAAGCTGTTCTTGAATCTGGAGGTCAGGGTTTTCATGCTCCTGTACCTTCTTCCCGATGGTAGTGGGTCTTTGATGATGCTGGCTGCCTTTTTGAGGCAGCACCTACTGTTAATAATAATAAATTTTATATTTAATGGGCGCCTTTCATACAAAATCTCAAGGACACCTTACATAGTAATCGGAATAAAAACATATAATCGGAGTAAAACAAGTAATTAAAGACATCACAATGACACAAATTAAAAACAGAATTCAATCCAAAAACAGAAAATCAAAAACACAGTGTGAAGAGAGAGCAGCGGCAACCAATTCGTGCCAGCGTCCACTCTCCCTTCACGGCAGCCATCTTGGACACAGACCTACAAGACTACAGTTAGACAAAAAAAAATCATCCCCCCGCAGTGGATAGCACTGTGGAGGAAGGCACAATGTCCAGTCCCCACCCCTTGTTCACCCCAAAGTCAGGCCTATTGGGGCCACCGCAATTGCCTCTACGGAGGCCCGATGTCCCTGGCCGTTCTCACCGGGTGGTCTTGCCCCGGCGTCGGGAGAGTCCTTTCGGCGGCTGGGCCACTTGGAACGGCCGCTTCTTGGTTGGAGCCCGCGGCTGCCGAAGCCGACAAGGCCGCGCCGGTTTGGAGCTCCCAGGCTCCAGATGAAAAAGTCGGCGACCGCTCTCCTCACTGCCGCCTCTACGCTCCGCAAACCCGCAGCCCGGAGATGTTGCTCACGGCGGTCCAGCTCGCCAGAGCTCCAGCGCGGCGACCCAGGCAAGGCATCGCCCGCTCCGCTCCGCTCCGCTCCAGCGCTCCAATACAGTGCCGCCACGCAGGCCGAGGTGCTGGGTGGTTCCCGCCAAGAAACGGCGCTCCAAGCCCGCTGGTAGGCCACGACGACGGGTCGACGGGCAGCCCGGAAAAAAGGCTGCCACACCGACCAGGTAGGGACCTATAAATAAAGTAACACCTACCCCCCCACATTAAAAGACCATATCCCCTACAAACAAAAAAACAGGACTCACTAAAAACTAAAAAAAAAACGAATTTAAGACGGACGGCTGCTGCTAGCAGCCGTTCACCAAGATGGCTCCTCCTCCTCTGTTGATCCCTTCGATGGTGGGGAGGTCAGTAGCTGTGATGGACGCGGGGGGTGGATGTCCATTTCTGGTCCTGGGCATCTCCATATTCATGAATTCTTCTTCCCCTCTGTTATCAGGCTTCAGAACGGTCCTTCCATAAGCTGGGTACCGTCCGATTCACCTCTACCCCATTGCGGACTTTGGACTTTGTCTCTTGAACTGAAAAGACAGTTCCTTTGGCAGTCTGCATGTCCGCAGCATTATTACTATGTGTTGTAAGCTGAGTTAGTCTTTGGCATATCACACACACATATCACACACACAGACAGCACCCGTAGTCAGGATTGAACCCTGGGTCTCTGGCGCGGTAATGCAGCAACTCTACCACTGCGCCACCGTGCCGTTCAAGTGCTCTGGAAATTGTAAATGATCCCTAATGTAGGACAGTGTTACTGTATGAGGTGATCGCTGGTCAGCACGCACTCAGTGGGCCGAGGGGCCTGTTTCTGCACTGTATCTCCAAAATCAAAGTCTAAAGGAAAGTAGCGGAAGGTGAAGGGGAAGGTTTAGATGTACCTTGGTTAATCTAAAAGCCCACACCTCCAACAGTGCAGTACTTTTGCCCCTTTTGTGGGCTGGAAGAGTCTGTGTTCCACGTTTACATGGAGTGTGTGAGGCTGCAGCCACTGTTCCAATATCTAAAGGGGCTGCTCCTTGCCTTCTGGCTGCACTTCACACCCTGGGACCATCCTCATCTTTGGACACCCTGTGCGTAGGGGAGAGGGTTTGGGGCTGAAGATGTCCTAGTTGGATTGCTCCTGGGCCTGGCCAAGCTGGCCATCCGTGAGTCATGGCGCCAGGTGGAAGAGGACTCTACCCGAGCCGGCTGCCCACCCGCCCCTTTCCCGGGGTTACGTCCGTGCCCGGGTGGTGTTAGAGAGGGACTACGCCCTGTTCACGGGCACCCTGGGGGATTTTCGGGACCGTTGGGCACCGCGGGGGGTGGAAGTCATCCTCGATGGGGATTGTAATATAGGTGTACAGGAGTATATTTAGTATATTTGTTTGACTCGTATTATGGTGGTGGGTTCTGTTTTGTTTTATTGTAGTGTAAATGCTATTTTTAATTATTGAATTATTTTTTTTAATTAAAAAAAAAACCAGTGCAGTATTGCCTCAGTAAGTCTCCACATGAACTGTGTAGGGTTCTCAAATGTGGGCCCAGCTCCTTTTGACTCAGGTATAGAACACAGCCAAAGATGAATATATTAATCAGATATCAGCATGTAATTCAGCAGGGGGAGATGAGAGAAGGTAAGAATCATTTAAAGAAACTTCCACAGCCGTCTTCCCCATGGGGCGTTCAGTTTCGTCTTGCCATATTAATTACTCTTTCAACATTATTATCTGACATTAAAAGAGTCAGCATGTTATTTCTTTGCTGTTGGTTTAATTACGATCTGTCTCCTCTACATCACAGTGGCAGACTCAGCAGATTCTAGCTGGAGGAATATTGCAGTTTGTTTATGGGTCATGTGTAAAGGGACGTGAAGAACAGCTTCCCGCTGCACCATTGCACCATTGCACCATTGCACCACTGCACCACTGCACCACTGCAGAACTGCACCATTGCACCACTGCACCACTGCACCACTGCACCACTGCGCCACTGCGCCATTGCAACACTGCACTGCTGCACAACTGCACTACTGCACAGTTGCACTACTGCACCATTGCACCACTGCACCATTGCACCACTGCACTATTGCACAATTGCACCACTGCACCATTGCATCACTGCACTATTGCACCACTGTGATCCGGCACCACTGCGCTACTGCACCGTTGCACCACTGCACAGGTGCACTACTGCACCGTTGCACTACTGCACCATTGCACCATTGCATCACTGCACCGCTGCACCATTGCACCACTGCACTACTGCACCTCTGCACTACTGCTCCATTGGACTATTGCACAACTGCACCATTGCACCATTGCACCATTGCACTACTGCACCATTGCACCATTGCACCAGCTGTGACAAGAGACTCAGCTTGATCATGCCACAGGGCGACATGGTGGCGCAGAGGTAGAGCTGCTACCTTACAGCGCCGGAGAACTGGGTTCCACCCCGACTACGTGTGCTGTCTGTACGGAGTTTGTGCGTTCTCCCCGTGACCTGCGTGGGTTTTCTCCAAGATCTTCGGTTTCCTCCCACACTCCAAAGACGTACAGGTTTGTAGGTTAATTGGCTTGGTATAAATGTAGAATTGTCCCTAGTGTGTGTGGGATAGTGTTAGTGGGTGGGGATCTCTGGTCGACACGGGCTTGGTGGGCTGCAGGGCCTGTTTCCACGCTGTATCTCTAAACAAAACTAAACTAAACTATCAGTGATGGGAAGTTTTATTGGTGCCCATGGTCAAGAGTGTTTAATAGTCACATGTACCATATGAAAGACATTCTTACTGGCTGCAGCATATGGCTTTAGACTTTAAAGTTACAACGCGGACACAGGCCCTCCGGCCCAGCCCAACAAGTCCGTACTGACCAACGATCACCCTGTACACTAACACTATCCTACACACACTAGGGACAACTTACAATTTTTTACTGAAACCAATTAACCTACAAACCTGTACATCTTTGTAGTGTGGAAGGAAACTGGAGCACCCAGAGCAAGCCCACGCGGTCACAGGGAGAACGTACAAACTCCGTACCGGCAGCACCTGTGGTCAGGATGGAACCTGGGTCTCTGGCGCTGCAAGGCTGCAACTCTTCCCCTGTGCCACCGTGCAGCTTCTAGAACCACAGGAAAGGGAAAGCCAGGGTCCACAACCTAAGAATAAGGAGTAAGCCATTTAGAACGGAGATGAGGAAACACTTTTTCTCACAGAGAGTGGTGAGTCTGTGGAATTCTCTGCCTCAGAGGGCGGTGGAGGCAGGTTCTCTGGATGCTTTCAAGAGAAAGCTAGATAGGGCTCTTAAAAATAGCGGAGTCAGGGGATATGGGGAGAAGGCAGGAACGGGGCACTAAATGGGGATGATCAGCCATGATCACATTGAATGGCGGTGCTGGCTCAAAGGGCCGAATGGCCTATTCCTGCACCTATTGTCTATTGAATATGAATAGAACATCGTACATAGAACAGGATAACACAGGAACAGGCCCTTGGGCCCACCATGATGCCAAGACCAACTATCTGCCTGCACACACGCTGTCCATATCCCTACATTCACTGCATATCCAGTTGCCCATCCAAAAGCCTCTCAAACATTGAAATCTCACTCTGTCGATATTGGAGAGGTTATATAGGCCAGATCGCCAGGCCCTTCAGCCCAACCCATCCATGCCGACCAACATGCCTCATCTACACTAGCCCCACCTGTCTGTGTTTGGCCCATATCCCTTTAAACCTGTCCTATCCATGTCCCTGTCCAAATGTCTATTAAATGCTGTTATAGTACCTGCCTCAACTACCTCCTCTGGCAGCTTGTTCCACACACCCACCACCCTCTGTGTGAACGAGTTGTCCTTCAGGTTGCTATCTTCCGTCACTCACCTTAAACCCATGTCCTCTGGTTCTTGATTCACCTAATCTGGGTAAAATACTCTGTGTTCACCCTCTCCATTATCCAGTAATGTGCCATTAAATCCCTTTCAATGTCATTATCCCTCTTGAACTGCCAGCAAGAATGGCTGTGAAATGGTCTGATCTGTTAATCCACAAGGTCATTACTTAGCACTGGAAATGGAATTACTCATGTCTCAGTAATACAATTTCTCATTTAATGGTCAAGTGTTACTCAACTCATTATGTTACTCAACTCTCCCGGTTTTATTGAATTATTCAAGACGAGAATTATTAACCACTGATTCCTCTCCGAGGAAAAGAGTCTAAAGGGCCTGTCCCACCAGCATGCGATTACATGCGTCTAGCGCGACCAAACGTGGTCGCTTGAGGCGTACGGCCACGCGGGGCCGGTCCCACTTCGATCGGCGGAGGCGTATGGAGTTGTGCGGAGCTGGTCTCGACATCGCGCCGGGCTCCAAAAATCTTGCACTGTCCGAAAATCCCGCGCATCAACGGCCTGTCGGCCCGCAGCCACATTGAGGCCGTACGCAACGTCTCAACGAGCGTACGCAGCTTCTCGACGTCGTACGTAGCGTTTTAACGGAATACGCCTAGCGCGTGCCGTTGCGCGATGACGTCACCACCCGGTGTGCCGTTGCGCGATGACGTCACCGCCCGACGCCATGCGACGCCTACTGCCCAGCTGATTGGTTAGTTTGATGTAAATTACGTCACGCGCGAACTTTGCGCGTACTTACCGCTTACTTACCGCGAACTTAGCGCAAACTCAGCGCGAACTCCGCTTCCGTTTGGTCGCGCTAGACGCATGCAATCGTATGCTGGTGGGACAGGCCCAGTCATGGAGCTGGTCGGCACAGAAACAGGCCCTTTGACCCACTGCATCCATACAAAGTATGCAGTGTATAATTGTCGTATGTACCGAAAACGGAACAGTGAAATTCATAGTTGCTGCAGCTTAACAGGTCATTACATGCAAAAACACACAGATAAATATCCAATCATCAATTATGCATTGAATTAGAAACTGCAACATGTTGGTCTCCTTTCATCGACTTTTTGGAATCATGTGATGCAGCGGTACCATAAGGATTGCTGATTTCAGTTCATGACGTGGATAGATCTACATCTCCGAATATAGATTTGAAAAATTCTCTTTTAAGGGGCCTTTTCTTCTATTTCTACTTTCCACCTTTTCTTTTTTATTTTATTTTTTTATTTTTATTTTTTATATACACACTTCACATTTTTCTACTCTCTACCATCTATTTTTCCACTCTTTCCCCTTTCTATTGTTTTCTTTTTCTTGTCTTGCCTACTCATAACATAAAACTAGAGGTTGTACATAGAATGGATTACGGTATGACATAGTTGGCACCTAAAATTAGGTGCCACTGTATTGTTTTGTATTGTATTAACTTCTAATAAAATAAACAAGAAAAAAAAAAAAAAAAAAGAAACTGCAACATTCAGTATCCATAATGGTGTAAAACCAAATACCACAATACAACCACAGACACGGTCCATAGAAGATGACAGTTGCTGAGGTCAGTGTTGTGCAGTGTTCAAGAGGCTGATGGTAGCTGGGAAGAAGCTGTTCTTGAACCTGGAGGTTATGGTTTTCAGGCTCCTGTACCTTCTTCCCGATGGTAGCAGCGAGATGAGAGAGTGGCCAGGGTGGTGTGGGTCTCTGATGATGCTGGCTGCCTTAATTTTCCCTTTTAATCAAAAATAATGTATTCGCCAGCACTGCCATTCAATGTGATCATTGAAGGCGGCTCAAGTTGTGTGGACCGGCTCCCGGGAAATATTACAGCGCCTGGGTCAGACGAATACTTCCGGATGAGCGGTGGGTTTGCTCAGCCGTGAGTACTCCACACGCTCGAGCCTCCCCGACACCCGGTGGGGCGGGACAAGGGCCGGCTGCTCTCACGATCGCTGGCAACGGGCGACCAGGTTCCAGACTCTCAACAAGTCCCTGTAGAAGCCGGGCATCCCCAGCAGGATGGCACGGCTGATGCCCACCACTGGTATCCGCCAACCTCCTTGAAGGTAGAGGCCATGTTGGAAAAGGTGCGTCGCCAGCACGTGCCACCTGGGAGGGTGCCCTGAGTACAGGTATCTCTGCAAGGTACTGAGGCGGAGAGCCGCCACCTTGGTGCCAATGCACACCAGCGACTGACCGCCCTCCTCGATCGGGAGACTCAGGACCGCTGCAGAAGTCCACCAACTTCCTCTGGATGATCCCAGCAAAGGTGGCTGATTGGACCAATGTGGCCAATCTGTACCAGAGCATGGAGGCCACGAGTTGGTTAATGACCAACACCCTGCCCCGGTAGGGAAGCACCCTGAGGAGACCCGCCCAGCACCCCAGCCAGTGTCCATCACTCTCTGTAGATCCCTTCAATGGCCAGTACATGATGAGCCGGGCAGTGTACTCCTCTCTCTTTGTGCCTGGGCATTTGGTGGGTGAAGTGGGCACAAAATAACTGGGCTGCTTGGTCCTGGATGTTGTTACCTGCATTTCCATTAGGTTCAGGTTCAGGTTTGTTATTGTCACGTGTACCGAGGTGCAGTGAAATGCTTCATTTTGCATACTATCCAAACAGATCAGATAATCATTCATAGATCAAACAAGTCAAACTCAAGTACAACAGGTGGAGCAAAGAGGAAGATACAGAATGTAGAATATAGTTCTCAGCATTGTAGCGCATCAGTTCCAGAGACAAAGTCCAATGTCCGCAATGGGGTAGAGGTGAATCGGACAGTACCCTGGCTTATGGAAGGACCGTTCAGAAGCCTGATCACAGAGGGGAAGAAGCTGTTCCTGAGTCTGGTGGTGCGAGCTGTCAAGCTTCTGTACCTTCTGCCGGACGGGAGCGGGGAGAAGAAGGAATGACCGGGGTGGGACAAGTCTTTGATTATGTTGGCTGCTTTCCTGAGGCAGCGTGAAGTGTAGATGGAGTCAATGGTGGGGAGTGTGGTCTGTGTGATGGACTGGGCTACATCTACAATGGTGGGGAGTGTGGTCTGTGTGATGGACTGGGCTACATCTACAATGGTGGGGAGTGTGGTCTGTGTGATGGACTGGGCTACATCTACAATGGTGGGGAGTGTGGTCTGTGTGATGGACTGGGCTACATCTACAATGGTGGGGAGTGTGGTCTGTGTGATGGACTGGGCTACATCTACAATGGTGGGGAGTGTGGTCTGTGTGATGGACTGGGCTACATCTACAATGGTGGGGAGTGTGGTCTGTGTGATGGACTGGGCTACACCTACAACTGTCTGCAGTTTCTTGTGGTAGTGGAGAACTTCCCTTTGCACGGCTGACTGGGGTATTGTAGATGGTGGGAGGACTTTAGGACTTGGCCACATCTAACCTACACACCCCTGGCTGCTTGTCCTTCACGGTTAGACCTTCTCCCTGCTGCTCTGGGAGCTGCATCTCAATAGCGCCGTGCCTGACAGCTCTCGCTATGATGTCCATATTTCTTTCAGCGGAGAGGCTAGGGTGTTCTCTGGCTCAGCATTTGACCTTTCCCCGGGCAGATGTTCAGCTAATTGATGCCATGAATCACACATCAGTGGCGATCTGTGGGACAGCGAGCAGAGTTTGCTGGAATCCACAGCGGCTGCCGTTGAATCCTCAGTCAGCGTCTCGTGGGGCTGCCTCTCTGCTGGCCTCCGAACTTCCCTTACATCCCCCCGCTCCAGCCAGCACAGGAACGACACAGCAC
The DNA here is from genome assembly GCF_010909765.2 of Amblyraja radiata. Classification (NCBI taxonomy): domain Eukaryota; kingdom Metazoa; phylum Chordata; class Chondrichthyes; order Rajiformes; family Rajidae; genus Amblyraja; species Amblyraja radiata. Next base: position 6,564,761 of record NC_045963.1, on the reverse strand, counting down.
AGCACAGCAACAGGCCCTTCGGCCCACAATGTCTGTGCCCAACATGATGCTGAGTTAATTTAATCTCCTCTGCTTGTGCATGGTCTATACAGTCCTATATAGCTGCATCAAGACTACCCGAGTCTCGACCCAAAACATCGCCCATTGAGTCTGAAGAAGGGTCTCGACCCGGAACGTCGCCCATTCCTTCTCTCCAGAGATGCTGCCTCACCCGCAGAGTTCCTCCAGCATTTTGTGTCTACCTTCGATTTAAACCAGCATCTGCAGTTCTTTCTTACACAGTTTCTTTCCAGCTGAATCATCCGTCCACGACCAGAGAGCAGTCTGGAACTACTATGTACCTCTTTGGTGACCCTCAGGACCGGCCCCGAAAGCAGTGGACAACCCTCGACCGCTTGAGGACAGGCGTCGGACGCTATGGAGTAGCGATGAAGAGGTGGGGCCTCGTGGACTGTGAGCGCCTCCTGCCAGTGTGTGGACCCAACACAGACAGTGGAGCACATCGTCACCAGTTGCCCCAAACACCGGCCACCGAATGGTGAACGAGGTCTGAGTGACATGGACGATGACACGTTGGCCTTGCTCGCCTCAACGGAGCTGCAGGTCTAAAAGACACACGACAGAAGAAGAAGAAGTGACTCTCGGACTATCCTTGATTGGACTTTATTGGCGTTACCTTGCACTAAACGTTATTCCCTTATCATGTATCGATACACTGTAAATGGCTTAATTGTAATCATGTATTGTCTTTCCGCTGACTGGATAGCACGTAACAAAAGCTTATCACTGTACCTCAGTACACGTGACAATAAACTGAACTCAAGCTAAAACTAAAATGGACTCATAATCAATGCCCCGACCGATGAAAGCAAACTTTTTTACCAAGTGTCATGTCGTCAATAGTACATTTTCCCCTTTCATTGACCTCCCAAAGTGCTACACCTCACATTTACTCAGATTGAACTACATCTGCCATTTCTCTGCCCATTTCTGTAGCTGGTCTATACCCTGCTGTAATACTTCCACAGCCTTCCTCACAGTCCGCCATTCCAGCAACCTTCAGGCGGTGGAATGTATTGGGAGTTCAAGGCCATCCAGCATGGGTTGAAAGGCTTGTGGTCGCTGGCAGGTGCTGGTGATGGGTGGCTAACATCACAGATGATCCCAGACACGCTACCTGAACCCTACCCAGCCCCGTCCCACACCCCTGGGTTCCACACTCCATACCTGCCTCCCACTCTCAATTCCCATGTCAGGCCACCGTCCCCTCTCTCTCGCCCTCCGAGGAAAGATTCACTAAGCTGGGAAGAGCGCAGAGAAGATTTATGAGGATGTTGCCAGGAGTTGAGGGTCCTGGGCTGGGAACAGTTTACTGGGGGCCAATTAACCTACAAACCCGCACGTCTTTGGGATGTGGGAGTAAACCGGAGCACCCGGAGGAAACCCACGCGGTCACAGGGAGAACGTGCAGACTCCACACAGATAAAGCCTGAGGTCAGGATTGAACCTGAGTCTCTGGCGCTGGGAGGCAGCAGCTCTACCTGCTGCAACATCGCAGCACCCTCTTCCCTGTTGTACTTGAGCAGAAGGTCCCTCTGTGGGGTTTTACATTATTTGCTCCTTGGATATGTGTGGAGGGAGAGCCTTGGCCTGGCATTGAGACTGCTGCTCTGCCAGGGTCTATGCCATGCTTGTGGTAGCTCCCGCTGGCACGGTGCCGTGCACTGTGTGTGGGTGAGGCAGTGGTGGGGTGTGATGCTGCCCAGGGTGTGATCCCGGTCCTTGTCCCGCCCCCCCGGGTGTCGGGGAGGCTCGAGCATGTGGAGTACTCGCGGTTGAGCAAACCCCCTGCTCAGCCGGAAGTATTCGTCGGACCCAGGCACCGTAATCCTTCCCGGGAGCCGGTCCCACACAACTTGAGCCGCCTTTCCTCCACACCCTTCACCTCCCCCGAGACGCAGGGAGGAGTGTCCTGTACAGGCCCCTCCTCCACACCCTGCACTACCTCGCCCTGGTCCACCGTCCGGACACCAAGTGGCGGTCAGTGTTGCCCTCTGTTCGCGAGGGGGGCCCCCGGTGGGGGTCCGTGTACGCAGGGATTCTGCCCCTCTACATCAGGGACCTGGGGTGGAGGGTACTGCATCGAGGTGTTCCCTGCAACCTGTTTCTCTCGAGGTTCACAGACTCGCCAGCCGCCTGCCATTGTTGCGGGCTGGAAGGAACACTCCATGTTCCACGTGTACATGGAGTGTGTGAGGCTGCAGCCACTGTTCCAATATCTAAAGGGGCTGCTCCTTGCCTTCTGGCTGCACTTCACACCCTGGGACCATCCTCATCTTTGGACACCCTGTGCGTAGGGGAGAGGGTTTGGGGCTGAAGATGCCCTGGTTGGGTTGCTCCTAGGCCGGGCCAAGCTGGCCATCCGTGAGTCACGGCGCCAGGCGGAAGAGGGCTCTGCCCGAGCCGGCTGCCCACCCGCCCCTTTCCCGGGGTTACGTCCGTGCCTGGGAGGGACTACGCTCCGTCCACGGGCACCCTGGGGGATTTCCGGGACCACTGGGCACCGCGGGGGGTGGAAGTCATCCTCGATGGGGATTGTAATATAATTGTAGAGTTTATTTTGTATATTTGTTTATATTGTATTATGGTGGTGGGTTCTGGCTTGTTTCATTGTAGTGTAAATATTATTTTTTAATAATTGAATACATTTTTTGATTTAAAAAAAAGGGTGTGATCCTGTGTTGACAATGGATGCTGTGGGTATCTGCCACCTCTGCAGCCCACAGCCTGACTCAGCGGTGGCAGCAGGGTCCAGGGCTGAAGGCTTGCAGCCACCTGCATCACTACCATCAGCACATGAAGGCAGTCAGTCACAGAGTCACCAACCACGCCAATCCAGGTGTCAGACTGGGCTCATCCCAGCTGCCTGTCTGCGTTTGGCCCATAGCCCTCGACATCCTTCCTATCCATGTATATGTCCAGACAAAAAGATACAAAGAGCTGGAACTCAGCGGGTTAGGCAGCATCTCTGGATAAAAGCAGCAGGTGACTCCTTGCAGGGGAAGATTATGGAAACAGATGCCATAAAAACAAGGTAGCAAATGTGTGGCACGGTGGCGCAGGGTTAGAGTTACCGCCTTACAGCGCCGGGGACCCGGGTTCGATCCCGACTACGGGTGCTGTCTGTACGGAGTGTGGACGTTCTCTCTGTGACCTGCGTGGGTTTTCTCCGAGATCTTCGGTTTCCTCCCACACTTCAAATACATACAGGTTTGTAGGTTAATTAGTTTGGTATGAAGGTAAAATGATCCCCAATGTGTGTGTGGGATGGTGTAAGTGTGCTGGGATTGCTGGTCAGAGCGGACTAGGTGGGCCAAAGGGCCTGTTTCCGCACTGTAGCTCTAAACTAAAGTCAGCAAATGAAATCAGTAATTCACAGGGAAAATATTGCAGTGGTGTGTGACAGGAGGTGGGAATAACAGACGATGCTCCCATCAGTGCCTCAGTCCCCACTCTGTTCCCAGTCTGGGGGGATCACTATCACCATCACCAACCTGGAATAACTCCATGCTGACAGTGGAACTCCATCCCCATCTCCATCTTGTCCATCCTGAAGGATTATCTTATTTAATAAAGCCATCCTCTCTTGCTTAAAGCATAACCCAGTTAGCATTGAAGAGGACATTTTAACTTGGGCTTAATCTACTTATTACTGAAGAGTGTACTTTGCTCAAAGCTTCAAATCGAAGAGAGTATTTTATTTAAACCCCTCGTGAGTTAATATTGAAGAGAATACTTGTAGTTACAACAAGGTCTGGCTTTCATCAAAAAGGCTGCCTTATCTAATCATAGCTCATGAACATTTAGTTAGTGAATTTCAAAGAGGAAGTCTATTTTTTAAATCTAGTTACTGGCAGAGTCAACAGAGCATTGAATAGAGAACACAGAACAGTGCAGAATAGGATCAGGCCCGTTGGCCCACAATGTATGTACCCAACATGATGCACATAATCCAAATGCTTCCATTCCCTGCATATCCATGTGCCTGTCCAAAAGTCTCTTACACACCACTATCATACCTGCCTCCAATACCATCCACTGGCAACGCGTACCAGGCACCCACCAGTCTTTGTGCAATAAAACTTGCCCCACACATCTCCTTTTAACGTTGCCCCTTTCATCTTAAAGCTTTGCCCTGTAATCTCTGATTTTTACGACCAATTCTGTGATTGTAATCAGCTGATGCTCAAAGCAGTGCTTTATTTGAAGATTTATTTGTCAGTTAGGAATCAACGAGCTGTACAGGCCCTTCGGCCCACCTTGTCCATGCCGACCCGCTCAGGGCTTGGACACGCTAGAGGCAGGAAACATGTTCCCGATGTTGGGGGAGTCCAGAACCAGGGGCCACAGTTTAAGAATAAGGGGTAAGCCATTTAGAACGGAGATGAGGAAACACTTTTTCTCACAGAGAGTGGTGAGTGTGGAATTCTCTGCCTCAGAGGGCGGTGGAGGCAGGTTCGCTGGATGCTTTCAAGAGAGAGCTAGATAGGGCTCTTAAAAATAGCGGAGTATGGGGATATGGGGAGAAGGCAGGAACGGGGTACTGATTGGGGATGATCAGCCATGATCACATTGAATGGCGGTGCTGGCTCGAAGGGCCAAATGGTCTACTCCTGCACCTATTGTCTATTGTCGACCCTTCCTGTCCATATATCTGTCCAAATACCTTAAGTCGTAATTATATCCACTTCTATAGCTTCCTCTGGCAGCTCATTCCAGATCCAGACAACAGGCAAAAATTTCCCCTGAGGTTCCTCTAGAATCTCTCCCCTCTCACATTAAGCCTGTGCCCTCTAGTTTAGAATCCTCTACCCTGGGGAACAGACTGTGTGTGTTCACTTTATCTGTGCCCCTCATGATCTTGTACACCTCAATAAGGTCACCCCTCAGCCTCCTACACTCCAGAGAGATGGGTCCCAGCCTACCCTGTGGCTGAAGCCTGCAAGCCCAGGTAACTCCTCTTCTCCCCTCATCTCCTTATCTCACACCTTTTGTCTTTCCATCGATGGATTTTCTCAACACATCTGCTAATCAAAACCCCCCTTGTCTGTATCCACCTATCACTCACCAGGATTTGTCCTGCCCCACTCTCCTTCCCTCTCCTCCTTCCTCTCCCCCACCCCTCACCACTAGAATCAGTCTGAAGAAGGGTCCTGACCCGAAACACCACGTCTCTGTTCTCTAGAGATGCTGCGTGACCCACTGAGTTAAGGGCCTGTCCCACCAGCATGCGACTCCATGCGGCAAGCGCGACCTAACGTGGTCGCTTGAGCCGTACGGCCTCGCGGGGCCGGTCCCACCTCGCCGGAGCCGTATGGAGTTGTGCGGGGCTGGTCCCGACATCGCGCGGGGCTCCGAAAAACTGACACTGTCCAAATATTCCACGTGGCAACGGCCTGTCGGCCCGCAGCCGCTTTGAGGCCGTACGCAGCGCCTCGACGGGCGTACGCAGCGTCTTGACGGCGTACGCAGCGCCTCGACGGCGTATGCCTAGCGCGTGGCGTTGCGCGATGACGTCACCGCCTGGTGTACCGTTGCGTGATGACGTAACCGCCCGAAGCTGTGCGACTTCCAAATTCAGTCGGCCCGCCTCCTGCCCAGCTGATTGGTGAGTATGATGTCGGGAACAGCCCCGCACAACTACATACGCCTCCGCGGTTGGAAGTGGGACCGGCCCCGCCAAGCTGTACGCCTCAAGCCACCACGTGTGGTCGCGCTAGACGCATGCTGGTGGGACAGGCCCTTTACTCCAGCCCTTTGTGTCAACATGCTGGTGAATGCGCCCTTTCCAACTCAAACACATCTTCCTGTAGCTGGGCAACCAGAACTGTACACAGAGCTCCCAGTGTGGTCTCACCAACGACTTGTACATCGGCATCATGATGTCCCAACCTTTGTACTCAATACCCTCTCCGATGGAGACAAGCGTGCAGAATGCCATCTTCACCACCTTGCCCTTGGACTCACCACTTTCAGGCAACAGTGCACCTGTACTCCCAGCTCTCACTGTTCGCATGTGATTAGAAGAAGTTGATATTTAAAGCACTGTTTCTTGAAGTTTTAGTCGTTAACGTTGATGAGACCGAGTAACTCAGCGGGTCAGGCAGTATCTGTGGAGAACTTGGACAGGTGACGTTTCATAGAAACATAGAAATTAGGTGCAGGAGTAGGCCATTCGGCCCTTCGAGCCTGCACCGCCATTCAATATGATCATGGCTGATCATCCAACTCAGTATCCCGTACCTGCCTTCTCTCCATACCCTCTGATCCCCTTAGCCACAAGGGCCACATCTAACTCCCTCTTAAATATAGCCAATGAACTGGCCTCGACTACCCTCTGTGGCAGAGAGTTCCAGAGATTCACCACTCTCTGTGTGAAAAAAGTTCTTCTCATCTCGGTTTTAAAGGATTTCCCCCTTATCCTTAAGCTGTGACCCCTTGTCCTGGACTTCCCCAACATCGGGAGCAATCTTCCTGCATCTAGCCTGTCCAACCCCTTAAGAATTTTGTAAGTTTCTATAAGATCCCCTCTCAATCTCCTAAATTCTAGAGAGTATAAACCAAGTCTATCCAGTCTTTCTTCATAAGACAATCCTGACATCCCAGGAATCAGTCTGGTGAACCTTCTCTGCACTCCCTCTATGGCAATAATGTCCTTCCTCAGATTTGGAGACCAAAACTGTACGCAATACTCCAGGTGTGGTCTCACCAATACCCTGTACAACTGCAGTAGAACCTCCCTGCTCCTATACTCAAATCCTTTTGCTATGAAAGCTAACATACCATTCGCTTTCTTCACTGCCTGCTGCACCTGCATGCCTACTTTCATGGGGTCTGAAGAAGGGTTTCGGCCCGAAACGTCGCCTATTTCCTTCGCTCCATAGATGCTGCTGCACCCGCTGAGTTTCCCCAGCAATATTGTGTACCTTTGCCTACTTTCAATGACTGGTGTACCATGACACCCAGGTCTCGCTGCATCTCCTCTTTTCCTAGTCGGCCACCATTTAGATAATAGTCTGCTTTCCTGTTTTTGCCACCAAAATGGATAACCTCACATTTATCCACATTATACTGCATCTGCCAAACATTTGCCCACTCAGGTTGGGACCCTTCTTCTGTCGGAAAAGGGGTCCCGACTCAAAACGTCACCTACCTAGTCTGAGTCTACCGGAGTGAGATTAACACCCAGCTGCAGGAACAAATCACGGACACGCTCAATATATGGAAGTGTGTTTATTTTTTCAAATACTTTCCTTATAGATCACAAATCTGCAAGTTCCAGCGGTCCTTACGGGCCCTGCAGCCTTTGTGGAGAATTCCTCCAGCCCTATGAGTTGAATGGAGACAAGGAGTCAATGTCCTTGTGTCCACCATTGGCCCATTCGATGGACACCATTGACTTGTGTTTGACGGGCACTAGCTACAGGCTCTTTGTAAAGCCTCCGTCCTTGTGAAAACAAAGCATATAAAAAAGTTCCGTTCAAGGAAATCCCCATCCGCAAATATTCAGAAGATATACACAGATATATATATATATATTATAATAAATTAGCCAATGGTTCTATTTACATCTCTGTATATAAATGGGAGATCTCAGTGGAAATACACATCCAATGTTGCATGCAGTCAAAGCCGAGACCAGTGTTCCTGGAGTAGGGCATTCGTGAACTGTACTGTAGGACAGTCGGCCGTTGTTCCTCGCCTGCATGCTTGGCGTTGGGAAGCGCACCAGGTGGCTGAGTCCATGGGCAGACGTGTACTTTGGGCAGATGTGTACTTTGACTGATTCCACCTTGCCTCGGTGCTGAGGGGATGCTGCCATTTCTGGCTGTGACCAGGTCTCATGCCGAGGCGATGGGCAGCAGAATATGTGTCCAGACACGGACGTACTTTATCATCTTTTATCATCGCTACTTTTTTTACATATCTTTCATTCATTGTTCTTTATCTCTCCACATCACCGTCTATATCTCCCATTTCCCTTATCCCTAACCAGCCTGAAGAAGGGTCTCGACCTGAAACGTCACCCATTCCTTCTCTCCCGAGATGCTGCCTGTCCCGCTGAGTTACTCCAGCATTTTGCGTCTATCTTCGGTGTAAACCAGCATCTGAAGTTCCTTCTTACACAGCGAGGTACTTTGACCCATTGAGGTTGTGGTCAATGCTGAGGGAACCCTCCTTCCTGTGTCCTGGGGGAGAGAGACATTGTAGGCACTTTGAGGGATTCCGTGCGCTGGAAGCGGCTCTGTTGTCGGTCAGCCAAACGGATGCAGGAAGCAAGGGGGAGACCTTTCCATTTCCTGGGCCAGGTGTGGAGGCATCACCGAGCAAAACACAAAGTGCAGGAGGAACTCAGCAGGTCAGGCAGCATCTGTGGAGGGAATGGGCAGGTGATGTTTTGGGTTGGGTCCTTTTTTCAGACATTGTGTTTCAGGTTGGGGCTCATCTCCAGACTGGGCGGGTGACATTTCAGTTCAGGACAGTTCCTCAGACACAATCCCCACATTTATATTTCAACAATCAATTCATCCCTGGACAATCACTCATGCTTCCATCAGCAGGATTAGTTTGATGGATTGAAGGCATGACTAGAAGGCATGATGAGGTTAGGCAGCTTGGACATTACAAGTCACCCTGTCATTAAACTGGAAAGAGTGCAGAGAAGATTTTCGAGCATGTTGCCAGGACTTGAGGGCCTGAGCTACAGGGAGAGGTTGAGCCGGCTGGGACTCTATCCCTTGGAGCGCAGGAGGATGAGGGGTGACGTGTACAAAATCATTAGGGGAATAGATCGGGTGAATGCACAGAGTCTTATACCCAGTGTAGGGGAATCAGGAACCTGAGGACATGGGTTTAAGGTGAGAGGGAAAGATAGGAACTCGAGGGACAGCATTTTTACGCAGAGGTGCTGGGTATACGGAACAAGCTGTCGGAGGAGGTAGTTGAGAAGTTGGTAGTCATAGAACATTTTAAAGATATTTGGGCAGGTAAATGCATGGGAAAGGTTGAGAGGAATTATCCATATATGTATCAAAATATCTTTTAAAAGTCATAATAGTATCCACTGCCATAGCTTCCTCCGGCAGCGCATTCCACATACGGACTAACCTCTGTGAGGTCCCTCGTAATTCTATCCCCTCTCACATTAAGCTTGTGCCCTCTAGTTTTAGAATCGTCTACCCTGGGGAACAGACTGTGAGCGTTCACTTTATCCGTGCCCCTCATGATCTTGTACACCTCAATAATGTCACCCCTCAGCCTCCTACACTCTGGAGAAAAGGTCCCAGCCTATCCAACCTGTCCCTGTAGCTCAAGCCCGCAAATCCAGGTAACATCCTGGTGAATGTCGGCACCCTCTCCAACTGATGACATCCTCCGTGTAGCTGGAGGGCCAGAACTGTACACAGTGCTCCCTCCAAGCGTGGTCTCACCAGCGGCTTGTACAGCTGCTTCAAGATGTCCCAACCTTTGCACTCAACTCCTTCCCTGATGAATTCAGGTGTGCCGAAAGCCATCCTCACCACCTTGCCCACGGACTCACCACTGGAGATGGGTGATCGGTGCCCCGGTGCCCCCCCCCCCCCCCCTCCCCGTGCCCATGCCACGGTTGGATATTAAAATATTGTTTGCAGGGCACCGGAGATATCTGCACGGTCGCACCAAGCCGAGATCCTGCAGTCCCGTTGCTGTTTTGGTTCATGCCCAATGTGGGTCTGAGTGGGGGACATTGTCTACCCTTCATTGTCTACCCTTCATCACCACAGTGATTGGTGGTGGTCGGAGGGGCCGTAGGCGCAGATTGGCAGCCACGCTTCCGTCAGTCTGCCCCAGGGCAGCTGTGGCTACAGAAGTAGCTTACCACCACCGAGTGTGATTGAGGAGTGAATGAATAATGCGATGTAAAGCGCCTTGAGTATTAGAAAGGCGCTATATAAATCCCATCCATTATTATTATTATTCATCCTCCCCTCCCCGCCCTCTGTCTGCCCGTCCTCCCCACCCGCCCAGGGACAGGCACCGATGGGTGGCATCACCACCATCATCTCAATATCCCCCCATCACCCCCCCCCCCCCTCCCCACCTGGGCCGAGACTCCCCCCCTCTCGATAGGCCCCACCACTCCCCTCCCTACAGGTAGCTGGCCATGGACAGGTAGGTGATGAGGGACCCTGGTGCCTGTCCCCTGGTGCTTGTCCCCTGGTGCCCCCCCGTCTCTCCACTACTGGTGGCTGGCCTTGGACAGGTAGGCGATGAGGGCTACGGCCACTCCCACGTAGATGCCGGTGCCGATGGTGATGGCCAACACGGCCAGGAAGAGTGCCCGGCGTGAGCTGGTGCTGGCCAGGTGGTAGTCACCCTTTGCCACCCCTTTGTTGGTCTGCAGCGGGGAGGGGGGGGGGGGGTGGGGTGGAGGAGGGGGGGGAGGGGGGAGAGAGAAAGGAAACATCAGTCACTGAGCAACAGCGGGTCACCAGCCATGGACCCTCACAACCGTGAACACGCCTCCCCGCTCCAACATTCCCCCCCTTCCAGGAATTGTCCCCCCCCCCCCGCCATTCCCTCTTCTCCCATTCCCGTCCGGCAGATGGTACAGGAGCTTGAAAGCACAACAAACCACACACCACCAGACTCAGGAACAGCTTCTTCCCCTCTGTGATCAGGCTTCTGAACGGTCCTTCCAGAAGCTAGGGTACTGTCCGATTCACCTCTACCCCATTGCGGACATTGGACTTTGTCTCTGGAACTGATGCGCTACAGTGTTGAGAATTATATTCTGCATTCTGTATCTTTCTCATGAGTGAAATAGTTGCCCCTGAGGTCCCTCTTAAATCTCACCCCTCCCACCTTCAGCTTGTACCCTCTAGTTTTAGAATCCGCTACCCCGGGAGAAAGACTGTGAGTGTACACTTTAACTAAGCCCCTCATTAGGCTTAGGTTTATTATTGTCACCTGGACTTTAGTAGCATGCTATTCAATCAGATCAGATATTACTACACATAAATACAATCAAGTCAAACACAGGTACTAGTGTCCACACTAGGAACCACAGTTGCTGGTTAATACACAAAATGCTGAATGGATAGAAAATTAGATTCATGGAAGGAAGCAGAGGGTGGTGGTGGAAGGTTGCTTCTCGGATTGGAAGCCTGTGACTAGTGGTGTGCCACAGGGTTCTGTGCTGGGCCAACTCGGGAGCTCCATGCCACGTAGTGTTCCGACCCTTCCCGATGCCGGAGTTTCGATCATCCCGACGAGAGGTCGCCAAATTATAGGAAAGATGTCAACAAAATAGAGAGAGTACAGAGGAGATTTACGAGAATGTTGCCTGGGTTTCAGCACCTAAGTTACAGCGAAAGGTTGAACAAGATAGGTCTTTATTCTTTGGAGCGCAGAAGGTTAAGGGGGGACTCGATAGAGGTCTTTAAACTTATGAGAGGGATAGACAGAGTTGACGTGGATAAGCTTTTTCCATTGAGAGTAGGGAAGATTCAAACAAGAGGACATGATTTGAGAATTAAGGGACAAAGGTTTAGGGGTAACATGAGGGGAACTTCTTTACTCAGAGAGTGGAGCTGTGTGGAATGAGCTTCCAGTGGAAGTGGTGGAGGCAGGTTCGTTTTTACCATTTTAAAATAAATTGGATAGGTATATGGACGGGAAAGGAATGGAGGGTTATGGTCTGAGTGCAGGTAGATGGGACTAGGTGAGAGTAAGTGTTCGGGAAGGACTAGAAGGGCCGAGATGGCCTGTTTCAGGTGCTGTAATTGTTATATAGGTCTTGAACAGCGGACCGTTGGCAGTGGCAAGTACCGCGGGTTCAGCCCCGACCACGGGTGAACAAAGAGGAAGATGACTGAACTTTATTGCCTTTTATCACAGTGAGGAATGTGGATTTCACTGTGGTGGGTGTTTATGTTAAATTCTATTTTATGTGGTTGTGTGTATTGTTGCTTTTCTCGCTTAGTATGGCTGTATGGTAACCCAAATGTCACTGTACCTTAATTGGTACATGTGACAATTAAATTGAATCTTGAATCTAGAATCTACTATTTGTCATAGAAACATAGAAACATAGAAATTAGGTGCAGGAGTAGGCCATTCGGCCCGACGAGCCTGCACCGCCATTCAATATGATCATGGCTGATCATCCAACTCAGTATCCTGTACCTGCCTTCTTTCCATACCCCCTGATACCTTTAGCCACAAGGGCCACATCTAACTCCCTCTTAAATATAGCCAATAAACTGTGGCCTCAACTACCTTCTGTGGTAGAGAATTCCACAGATTCACCACTCTCTGTGTAAAAAATGTTTTTCTCATCTCGGTCCTAAAAGACTTCCCCATTATCCTTAAACTGTGACCCCTTGTTCTGTTCACCGTAGGCGCTGAACATGATGCCAAGACCATCCCTATCTCGGAACAAAGAACTGCAGATGCTGGTTAAGAAACAAAATGGCCCAAAGTGCTGGAGTAACTCAGCAGGTTGGGTCAGGTCCCTGGAGAATATGGACAGGTGACGTTCCAGGTTGAAGCCCTTCTTCAGCCTATCCACCCTCTCCCTGGACCACATCACCCCGATCCTCGTACCCGACAAAGAGGCAGGCGTAGCTGGGGCCCATGCGTGTGCCCATAGCTACGCCTTGTGTTTGGAGGAAATGGGAGGAGTCAAACGTAAAGTTGTTGAGGGTGAGGACCAACTCCGCTAGGCGGAGGAGGGTGTCAGTGGCTGGGTATAGGTTGCTCCTCTGGTCGAGGAAGAACCGGAGGGCTTTGAGGCCATCCTGGTGGGGGATGGAGGTGTAGAGTGACTGGACATTCATGGTGAAGATGAGGGGGTGAGGGCCTAGAGAGAGATTGAGTATAGAAGTTGGGAGGTCATGTTGCAGTTGTATAAAATGTTGGTGAGCCCGCATTTAGAGTATTGTGTTCAGTTCTGGGCACCATATTATAGGAAAGATGTTGTCAAGCTGGAAAGGGTACAGAAAAGATTTACGAGGATGTTGCCAGGACTAGAAGGCCTGAGCTATAGGGAGAGGTTGAGTAGACTGGGACTCTATTCCTTGGAGCGCAGGAGGATGAGGGGTGATCTTATAGACATGTATAAAATCATGAGAGAAATAGATTGGGTAGATGAACTGAGTCTCTTGCCCAGAGTAGGTGAATCGAGGACCAGTGGACATAGGTTCAAGGTGAAGGGAAAATATTTAATTGAAATCTGAGGGATATCTTTTTCACACAAAGGGTGGTGGGTGTATGGAACAAGCTGCTAGAGGAGGTAGTGGGGCTGGGACTATCCCGACATTTAAGAATCAGTTAGATAGGACAGGTTTGGAGGGATATGGACCAAATGCAGGCAGGTGGGTCTAGTGTAGCTGGGACATGTTTGCCGGTGAGGGCAAGTTGGGCCGAAGAGCCTGTTTCCACACTGTATCACTCTATTTCTCTATCTCAGCAGGCCAGGCGGCATCTCTGGAAAACATGGCTAGGTGACGTTTTGGGTCAAAACCTTTCTTCTGACATTGTAGGGGGGAGAAGAAAGCTGGGAAATGCATCCGCCCACAACACCACCCCTGACAGTGTGTTCCGGGCTCTCATCTCTCACCCCACACATCTCCATTAAACTTTCCACCTCTCATCTTTTAGCTATGCCCTCTAGTGGTGGATATTTCCACCTTGGGGAAAAAAGGTTCTGAATGTCTACCCTAACCAACATGGCATTCCAAGTCTTGTACTCAATAAGAGTCTCAGGATCTTGACCCGAAACATCCCCTATCCATGTTCTCCACAGATGCTGCCTGTCCCACTGAGGTACTCCAGCACTTTGTGAAACGTCACCTATCCAAGTTCTCCACAGATGCTGCCTGACCCGCTGAGTTACTCCAGCACTTTGTGAAACGTCACCTATCCATGTTCTCCACAGATGCTGCCTGACCCGCTGAGTTACTCCAGCACTTTGTGAAACGTCACCTATCCATGTTCTCCAGAGATGCTGCCTGACCCGCTGAGTTACTCCAGCACTTTGTGAAACGTCACCTATCCATGTTCTCCAGAGATACTGCCTGACCCACTGAGTTACTCCAGCACTCTGTGAAACGTCACCTATCCATGTTCTCCACAGATGATGCCTGGCTTGCTGAGTTACTCCAGCACTCTGTGTCTTGTTTTGTAAACCAGCATCTGCAGTTGTTTGTATCCACATGCCAACTCGTGTACTCAATGCCTTGGCCTCTGAAGGCAAGCCTGCTGAATGCTTCCTTAACTACCATACCCTTCTGATCCTGCGAACGCTCTTCCTCGGAGAGCAGTGAAAGTGGAGTCTGATTGCGCGGGGCAGATACTTGGTTAACTCGGGCTGAACGATGATCACCAGTAGTTGCTGATTTTACAATCAGAAGCTGTTAAGGAGCAGAGACATTGGTGTGTTTGTACGTTTGTAAGGACACTAGCCCCATGTTGAAGTCAGTGAGTCATCCAGCAGGCAAACAGGTCCTTCGGCCCAACTCGTCCACGCCAGCCGACACATCCCGTGGTCACACCTACTCACGTTTGGCCCATATCCTTCTAAACCTTTCCTCTCCATGTACATGTCCTAGAGTCTTTCTAATGTTGTTTTAATACCAGCCTCAACTACCTCCTCTGGCAGCTCGTTCCATACACTCAGCACTCTGTGTGTGTAAGTGTTGCCCCACAGGCTCCTATTAAATCTTTCCCCTCTCACCTTAAACCTATGTGCTCTAGATCTTGATTCCGTTACTCTGCGGAAAAATACTTTGTGGATCCACCCTATCTATTCCCCTCATGACCTCCATAACACCCCTCATCCCCCTGAGCTGCAAGGAATACAGTCCTAACTTCCCAACCTCTCCTACATAGCTCACACCCTCGTCCTGGCAACATCCTCGTGAATCTTCCCTGCGCTCACTCCAGTGTTATGGCAGCCCGTCATATTCTCATTGACTGTATTCACTGGAGTTTAGAATGATGAGAGGGAATCTTATAGAAACGTATAAAATTATAAAAGGACTGGACAAGCTAGATGCAGGAAAAATGTTCCCAATGTTGGGTGAGTCCGGAACCAGGGGCCACAGTCTAAGAACAGAGGGGAGGCCATTTAAGACTGAGGTGAGAAAAAACGTTTTCACCCAGAGAGTTGTGAATTTGTGGAATTCTCTGCCGCAGAGGGCAATGAAGCGCAATTCAATGGATGGATTTAAAAGAGAGTTAGAAACATAGAAAAAAGCTGCAGGAGGAGGCCATTCGTCCCTTTGAGCCAGCACCGCCATTCATTGTGATCATGGCTGATCGTCCCCAATCAATAACCCATTAGATAGAGCTCTAGGGGCTGGTGGAATCAAGGGATATGGGGAGAAGGCAGGCACGGGTTATTGATTGGGGATGATCAGCCATGATCATATTGAATGGCGGTGCAGGCTCGAAGGGCCAAATGGCCTCCTCCTGCACCTATTTTCTATGTTTCTATTTTTGTTTCCTTGCAGAGAAGTTAGGAAAGATTGGAGACTGCTTGGCTGATGGCACCCTTTAATCTCACTGAAAGCCCAGACAATAAACTTCCCCAACAGACTACATCCCTCAGCTCCCCAGCTCCTCCTCATCGAGCACACGCCAACTCTTCACAGCACTCGCACTGTTGCGATGAAATGTGGAGGGGTTCTTAGCAACCGTGTCCGTAACCAGGCAACAGACGTATAAGTAATTCAGCAGATAATGAAGGAGTGCGGATTTAAGTGATTGTAGTCTTTTCCCAAGACATTTGATTTGTTTCCCTGGTGAAGGAGTCTTGGACCGACATCTACATTTTGACTGGGTTATTTTAACTTTGCAAAGCCCGTCTGCCCACCAGATCGATGAGCAGACAGGTGGGATGTTGCAGCGTCCACAGTCAACATCTTCAGCCCACGCCAAGTCTCGACCAAGAGCAGTGTGGAACAGCAGCGGACTGGGTCTAAAAATATTGGTTGCCAGGAGACAATGGAGGCCCACTTCATCAGGGGCCCACTTGATATAGGGGGCCCACTTCATCAGGGGCCCACTTGCCATCGGGCAAGCTGACACCCTGGCCAGTCCGCCACTGAGTGTGGAACAATCCAGCACAGGAACAGGCCCTTCGGCCCACACTCCCCTAGGCTCCAGGGGTAGACGTGGGGATCAATAGGATACGATACGATAGAACTTTATTTATCCCACGATGCAAACTGATCTGCCAATAGTCATAAAACTCAAGATACATGAAATTAAAGTGACGAGTGGAAAGGATTGGGGATGTGCAACGATTGGGCGGGGGGGGGGGGGGGGGGAGTCAGTCTCAGTCTCAGTCTCAGTCTCCCCCACGACAGAAGGGGCAGGAGTTGTACAGTTTGATAGCCACAGGGAAGAAGGATCTCCTGTGGCGTTCTGTGCTGCATCTTGGTGGAACCAGTCTGTTGCTGAAGGTGCTCCTCAGGTTGACCAGTGTGTCATGGAGGGGGTGAGCTGTATTGTCCGGGATGCTCCGCAGTTTGAGGAGCATCCCAAAGCAAGAGGCACCCCACCCCATAGGCCCCAAGCCACCGTTCTGGAGGGAGGGACTGGTCCGTCACAGAAAGCTACTTACATTCGTACAGCAGGGAAACAGGCCCTTCAGCCCAACGCATCCATGCTGACCAAGATGCCCCATCTAAGCGAGATCCATTTGCCCACATTTCCGTCTGTATCTCTCCAAATTGGATCCAAGATGGCGCCCATCCCAGGTGACTCTTTGTGTGCTGGTCCCTGAAGTGGATCTGCAATCACGCATTGCGATCGCTCCACTCTTTGAAACCTCTACTCCAACAGCAACATTTCAACATTTCATGTACCCCACCCAGTCAAAACAGGCTGAGGAGGTAGCGGAATCTAGGGTACCATTTCCTTGAACAACTGCACACATGACAGTGTTTTGAGGAACATTTTCTTGACATTGGAAACTAGGCGATCGACATTATAGACAATAGACAATAGGTGCAGGAGTAGGCCATTCGGCCCTTCAAGCCAGCACCACCATTCAATGTGATCATGGCTGATCGTCCACAATCAGTACCCCGTTCCTGCCTTCTCCCCATATCCCCTGACTCCGCTATCTTTAAGAGCCCTATCTAGCTCTCTCTTGAAAGCATCCAGAGAACCTGCCTCCACCGCACTCTGAGGCAGAGAATTCCACAGACATTCCCTTTATCCTGTATCTGTTGTACACTGTAAATGGCTCGATTGTAATCATGTATTGTCTATCCACTGACTGGTTAGTATGTAACAGAAGCTTTTCACTGTACCTCAGTAGACATGACAATAAACTAAACGCAACTAAATCTTTCCTATCCATGAGCCTGTCCAAATGTGTTTTAAATGTTGTTATAGTACCTGCCTCAACTAACCTCCTCTGGCAGCTCGTTCCATAAACCACCACCCTCTGAGTGAAAAGGTAGTCCCTCAGGTTACAATTAAATCTGCCCCTCTCACCTTAAACCTATGCCCTCTGGTTCTTGATTCCCCTGGGTATCTCTGGGTAAAAGACTGTGCCTTCATCCTATCTGTTCCCCTCGTGATTTTATACCTCTCTATGAAATCACCACTCATCCACCTGCGCTTCAAGAAATAAAGCTCTCCCTGTAGTTCAGGCCCTTGAGTCCTGGTGACATCCTCGTAAATCTTCTCTGTATCCGTTCCAGCTTCATGACCTTCATCAGTCAGGGAACTCAGAACCTTGACTGAGGAAGGCCAATGTGCTGAAAACCTTCTTGACTGCCCCATGTCTATCTGTGACGCCACTTTCAATGAACTATGCACCAGCACTCCTAGATCCCTCTGCTCGGCAACACTCCAGACCCTGTGTAGGTCCTGCCCATGTTAGACTTCCCAAAATACAACACCTTACACTTATCTGCATTAAACTCCATCAACCATTCCTCAGCCCACCTGGCCGGTCGATCAAGTTGAATTTTTGACAACTGCCTTCGCGATGTATGACGGCACTGAGTTTAGTAGATGGCAATGTTCCCAGTGTTGGGCGAGTCCAGAACAAGGGGCCACAGTCTTAGAATAAAGGGGAGCTCATTTAAGACTGAGGTGAGAAAAAAACTTTTTCACCCACAGAGTTGTGAATTTGTGGAATTCCCTGCCACAGAGGGCGGTGGAGGCCAAATCACTGGATGGATTTAAGGGAGAGTTAGATAGAGCTCTAGGGGCTAGTGGAATCAAGGGATATTGGCTATATTTAAGAGGGAGTTAGATGTGGCCCTTGTGGCTAAAGGGATCAGGGGGTATGGAGAGAAGGCAGGTACGGGATACTGAGTTGGATGATCAGCCATGATCATATTGAATGGCGGTGCAGGCTCGAAGGGCCGAATGGCCTACTCCTGCACCTATTTTCTATGTATCTATGTATCTATGATATGGGGAGAAGGCAGGCACGGGTTATTGATAGGGGACGATCAGCCATGATCACAATGAATGGCGGTGCTGGCTCGAAGGGCCGAATGACCTCCTCCTGCACCTATTTTCTATATTTCTATGGCAGATTGCCCAGTTTGTGCCTCTAGCCCAGACCCTGGAGTACTGGCATCATTCTCTCTGCATCTTTTGTATTTTAATGACAGTCGTAACCTGCGGGAAGATGGAGCACCCTGGGCAGGGTGAGCACAGCCCCCGTGGACAGTGAAAGGTCGGCCAGAAGCAGACACCTCTTGCAATGAGGATATGAGTAGCAGGTTTATTGCCCCAGCCTATTGTGAGCTGTGGAGGAGACTGCATTGTGCAGGTTTGAGTCTATCACACCATGGTCTATCACACATGAGTGGTCACACGTGTCAATGTCGGGAGACCTGCTTAGGAAGCAAACGTCAGAATCCTGGGAATTCCCAAAGGGACACCGAAGAAGGGTCTCGAACGGAGACCAGCATCTGCAGTTCCTTCCTACACAAGGCAATGCAGTGTTCTGGAAATCTGGGAAGAGTTCCACCAGTACTTTTGTGTTTTGGTTTGTGAACCAGCGCCTGCAGTTCCTCGTGTAATGGTAACACTGGTGCTCCGTGGTATGTGGAGTTGGCAAACATTGACAGAGGCACTCATTCTACCGCACTGTGTGTGTGGGACTGCAGCCCAAGGTGATTATCTGTAATGAGACTCTGCTGACTGTCTGCATGTTGCCCACACATTCCTCCCCCCCCCCCACAGTCAGTGCTGGGCAGCCTTCCACAGTCACTGCTCTGCCTCTACTCTGGAAACACATCCTGGAAAACCCTTGCTGCAAGAACAAAGTGCCGCAGGATCGAAAGCACAAAGCATGAACTGTAGGCAGGAACTGCAGGTGCTGGTCTGCACCGAGGAGAGACACACAATGCTGGAGTAACTCAGCGGGACAGGCAGCATCTCAGGAGAGAAGGAATGGGTGACGTTTTATAACCATATAACCATATAACAATTACAGCACGAAAACAGGCCATCTCGGCCCTTCTCACCTAGTCCCATCTACCTGCACTCAGACCATAACCATAACCCTCCATTCCTTTCCCGTCCATATACCTATGTGGTCAGTATGGTCAGTGGTGGGTGTGGTGGTCAGTGTGGGTCCGTGTGGGTCCGTGTGGGTCCGTGTGGGTCCGTGTGGGTCAGTGGTGGGTGTGCGGGTCAGTGCGGGTCAGTGCGGGTCAGTGCGGGTCAGTGCGGGTCAGTGCAAGGCAAGGCAAGTTTATTTGTATAGCACCTTTCAACAACAAGGTAATTCAAAGTGCTTTACATAAAACATTAAAAGCATTGGAAAGAAACACATATAAAATGACATTTAGATGTAAAACGATTATTAGATTATTCAGATAAAATAATTACAAAATTAAAAGCAATCAAATAAAATATTTAAAACAGAATAAAACCAGGAATAGAAGTTACAGTGCAGTATAGGTAATTAATAAATTGTATTGTTTACTGAAAGGCAGCGGCAAACAGAAAAGTCTTCAGTCTAGATTTAAAAGAGCTGAGAGTTGCAGCAGACCTGCAGTTTTCTGGGAGTTTGTTCCAGATATGTGGTGCATAAAAACTAAATGCTGCCTCTCCATGTTTAGTTCTGACTCTGGGGACACAGAGCAGACCTGTCCCAGACGATCTGAGAGGTCTGGGTGGTTCGTAGCTAAGCAGAAGATCAGAAATGTATTTTGGCCCTAAACCATTCAGTGCTTTGTAAACCAACAGTAGTATTTTGAAATCAATTCTTTGACAGACAGGAAGCCAGTGTAAAGACCTCAGAACTGGAGTAATGTGATCTACTTTTTTGGTCTTAGTGAGGACTCAAGCAGCAGCATTCTGAATTAACTGCAGCTGTCTGATCGACTTTTTAGGGAGACCTGTAAAGACACTGTTACAGTAGTCGAGCCTGCTGAAGATAAATGCATGGACAAGTTTTTCCAAATCCTGCTGAGACATAAGTCCTTTAATCCTTGATATATTCTTTAGGTGATAGTAGGCTGACTTTGTGACTGTTTTTATGTGGCTGTTGAAGTTCAGGTCTGAGTCCATGACTACTCCTAAGTTTCTGGCTTGGTTTGTTGTTTTTAGCATTACCATTTGAAGCTGGGTGCTAACTTTTAACCGTTAAAAACAATTATTTCAGTTTTCTCTTTGTTTAATTGGAGAAAATTCTGGTTCATCCAATCGTTGATTTGCTCAATGCATCTACTCCGTGCTTGTATTGGGCTATAGTCTCCTGGTGATATTGTTATGTAGATTTGTGTGTCGTCTGCGTAACTATGGTAACATATTTTGATGTTTTTCATGATCTGAGCCAGTGGAAGCATGTAGATGTTAAACAGAAGAGGCCCCAGAATAGAGCCCTGGGGAACTCCACATGTAATTTTTGCACGCTCAGATGTGTAATTACCTATAGACACAAAGTAGCCCCTGTCCTTCAAGTAGGATTCAAACCAGTTCAGTGCGGGTCAGTGCGGGTCAGTGTGGTCAGTATGGTCAGTGTGGTCAGTGGTGCATTGACCATAGGTCTGGGACCTACCTCGTGTGATAGGTAGAAGGCAGCGATACCCAGCGGCAAGAAGCAGCAGAGCATGGAGAAGACGCTGAGGCCCAGGTGGTCCTTGGGCGGGAGCGTGAGGAAGTTGTCTTCACTCTCTGTGTCGCTGGAATACTCGCTCTGCACAGGGTGAGGGAGAGGCAGGTTAGCAGCTGCAGCTCTCCACAACTATAACACACACACACACACACACTGCTGCATGACACCAGCAGCAACAAATGGATGGACCAACACACAGACACAACACAGCAACCAGCTACTCCATCAGAGGTGCAAAGGGACTTACGAGTGGTGGTGCAGCACTCCCAAATAGTTAATTTGCAAGTCAAATCGGTAGTAAGGACGGCAAATGCTATGTTAAGGGCCTGTCCCACTTACGCGACCTTGGCTCGCAAATTACGCGACCTCGCGCGGAGGGGTATGGAGTTGTGTGGGGCTGGTCGTGACATCGTGCGGGGCTCCGAAATTCTTGCAGTGAACGAAATCTTCGCGCGCCAACGGCCTGTCGGCCCGCGTACGCTCGCAGGCGCATTGCGGTCGTACTCAGCGTCTTGACGTCGTATGCAGCGTCTTGGCGGCGTACGCCTAGCGCGTGGCGTTGCGTGATGACGTCACCGCCCGACGCCATGCCGCGCCCAAATTCAGTCGGCCCGCCTCCTGCCCAGCTGATTTGTAAGCATGAGGGCTGCTGCTAACAGAAGTCTCTGTTGCTGTT
Source organism: Amblyraja radiata (assembly GCF_010909765.2). Classification (NCBI taxonomy): domain Eukaryota; kingdom Metazoa; phylum Chordata; class Chondrichthyes; order Rajiformes; family Rajidae; genus Amblyraja; species Amblyraja radiata. The sequence goes on along the minus strand of NC_045963.1, from coordinate 6,542,937 downwards.
GCTGTTGCAGTCTGCATCTCTTCCATGATGATCATGGAATAGCAGCCAGCAACCCCCCTTTATATGCGTAAATGACGTCACGCGCCAACTTAGCGCCAACTTCGCGCGACCTCCGCGCCAAACGCACGCAATCGCATGCAAGTGGGACAGGCCCTTTAGCAAATGCAATGGTCAGACCGCATTTGGAGTACTGTGAGCAGTTTTGGGCCACACATCTGAGGAAGAATGTGCTGGCGCTGGAGAGGTTCCAGAGGAGGCTTACGAGAATGATCCCAAGAATGATTGGGTTAACATACCAAAACAGAACACAAAACTCCAAGTGCGGCCTCATCAATGCTGGAGCCAGGATATTGACCCCAGCACCTCCTTCGTCACAGCGAGTGGGACCTCATTGAAACTTACTGAATAGTGAAAGGCTTGGATAGGGGGGATGTGGAGAGGATGTGGGAGAGTCTAGGACCAGAGGCCACAGCTTAAGAATTATAGGACACACATTTAGAAAGGAGATGAGGAGGAATTTCTTCAGTCAGAGGGTGGTGAATCTGTGGAATTCATTGCCACAGAAGGCTGTGGAGGTCAAGGCAATGGATATTTTTAAGGCAGAGACTGGCAGATTTGATTAGTGCGGGTGTCAGGGGTTATGGGTAGAAGGCAGGAGAATGGGATTCAGAGGGAACGATAGATCAGCCATGATTGAATGGCGGAGTAGACTTGAAAGGCCGAATGGCCTAATTCTGCTCCTAGAAATGATGTACTTGTGTACCAACTCAATGGATGAGATAGAAGTCAAGGGTCAAGAATGAAGAGCGAAGACTATCGTCGAGACTCAAGAGTGTTTTGGGTCTTGAGGATGTTGCCAGGATTCGAGGGCCTGAGCCATAGTGAGAGGTTGAGCAGGCTAGGAATTGATTCTTTGGAGCCCAGGTGTTTGAGGGAAGACCTTATAGAGGTGTAAAAATCATGAGAGGAATAGATAGGGTGAATGCACGGTCTTTTTCCCAGGGTAGGGGATTCTAAAACTAGAGGGCATTGGTTTAGGGTGAGAGGGGAGAGATTTAAGAGGGACATCAGGAGCAATCTTTTCACTCAGAGGGGTAGTCAGTGTGTGTAATAAGTGGCCAGAGGAAGCTTCACAAGCGGAGACCATTACCCGTGTGAACAGATAGGTGGAAAGGAAGGGTTTGGAAAGATATGGGCCAAACGCAGGTGAATGGGACTAAGCCACCTGGTCAGCATGGACAAGGTGCGGCCGAATGTCTTGTTTCCCTGCTGTACAGATCATTGATTAAGAGCTGGCTGTCGGTGTGGGGGCATGTGATGTGTCGAACCCTAGAGGAAAGACAGTTGCAAACGTTACCCAGAGGAATGTGAAAATATATTTATATATAGGTGGGTGGGCGGCTGGTTAGATAGACATATAGACAGATAGACGTGAACAGACAGACAGACAGACGGACAGACGGACAGACGGACAGACAGACAGACAGATAGACAGATAGTACAGCATGGAAATAGGCCATTCGGCCCACCTTGTCCATGCTGACCTGCATTTGGCCCATATCGCACTAAACCCTTCCTATCCATATATCTACCTCCCTACCATGAGTGTTTGTGAGCAACAGTGAGAGATCGGCATTGGTGGAGTGCCCAGGAAGGCCTAGGACAAGACCACACTGTTGGCATCGGGGCACACTAGCAGTTTGACCCTCTTTGTGCCTGTCCCACAGGGTCACTCTAGCTGAAGATTAGTAGACACAAGGAACTGCAGATGCTGTTTTAGTGATGCTGACAAATGTGCTGGAGTACTGTGCAGCGGGTCAGGCAGCATCTCTGGAGAACATGGATAGGTGACGTTTCAGATCGGGACCCTTCTTTTGACGGATGGAGTAAGGAAAAGAAAACTGGAAGAAAGTACAGGCAGGACAAAGCCTGGCGAGTGATAGGAGAATACGGGTGGGGGGGGGGGGGGGGGGGTGGGTGGGGAGAGTAATTGATAGGCAGATGATTGGAAAAATTCCAGAGATGAAATAAGGATTGAAGTGTGGGAATAAAGGGGGCTTTCTCTGGTTGGCTGCCAGTGACTAGCGGAGTTCCGCTGGGCTCGGTGCTGGGGCCGCTACTCTTCACGTTGTATATTAATGATTTGGACGAGGGGATTGAAGGCTTTGTGGCCAAGTTTACGGATGATATGAACATAGATGGAGGGGCAGGTAGTGTAGAGAAAGCAGGGACTCTGCAGAAGGACTTGGGCAGGTTGGGAGAGTGGGCAGAGAAGTGGCAGATGGAATACAGTGTAGCAAAGTGTGGAGTCTTGCATTTTGGTGGAAGGAATAAAGGCGTAGACTATTTTCTAAATGGGGGGGAAGATTCAGAAATCACAAGTGCAAAGGGGCTCGCGAATGCTGGTGCAGGATTTCCCAAAAGTTAATTTGCAATCATTTGGAATGCATTGCCACAGAGGGCTGTGGAGGCCAAGTCAATGGCTATTTTTAAGGCAGAGATAGATAGACTCTTGATTACTTACGGGTATCAGGGGTTATGGGGAAGAAAGGCAGGGGAATGGGGTTGAGAAGGAAAGATAGATCAGCCATGATTGAATGACGGAGTAGACTCGATGGGCCGAATGGTCTACTACTGCTCCTATGACTTGTGAACACATGAGTTGCAAATTGTGAAGCTAGAGGAAGGAATGTAGGTGGAAGGGGAGGGGGTGGAAAATGGTGTGGGTTCAGGTGGGACACAGGGGGGGGGGGGGGAAGAGGGTGCGGGAGGTGAGGGTTGGGGTTAGTTACATAAAACTGGTCAATTCAATGATCACACCGCTGGGCTGTAATCTGCCCATGTGGAATATGAAGTGTTGTTCCTCTGGTTTGCGTGTGGCCCACTGCACTTTGGCAAAGTTGGAGGCCCAGGACAGAAAGGGCACGGTGGGAATGGGAGTTAAAATAGTAAGATTAAATGAGAATTTACCAGTTTGAAGTTTGATCTGTATTTTATGAGGAGTTACGATGAGGGATTACGTGAAGAACCCGCTCAGCACGCATGCGCGGCATACTTCAAAGCAGCGGTGTGGAATCACAGATAGACACAGTTATTGAAGTAAACATAGTAAAGACAAGGAGACATCAGTTTATCAATTTGACCCATATTATTGAGGGTGGGCGTGGAGGGCACGTAATCCCTCAACGTTACTCCTCATAAAATACAGATCAAACTTCAAACTGGTAAGTTCTCGTTTAATCTTACTATTTTACTTCGGAGTCACGTGAGTGACTACGTGAAGATTTCAAAGCTCTGTGATTTCAAACCGTGTAACAGTTATTACTTCACTCACTACCGAAGTCCTTGAGGGAGGAAGTGTGTTATCGTAATCAACCAATGAATCTGTTTAAGAAAAACAAAACGGTATTTATTAACAATAACAACAAAAAATAATGCTCCCCCGGGCTTAAATTAAATATTTGCAGTCTGTAAAATTGTTTCTGCAAATAACACAGGTTTTGCCAACGGCTTGTGATAAAAAGTTCTGAACGTGGTTTCCCTCGACCATCCTGCTGTAGCCAGGATGTGGTCCATCGGCACGTTCATTCTTTCCGCCGTTGATGTGGATGCTGCCCTGGTGGAGTGAGATTTATACAAGTTAGTGTCAATCCCGGCAGCTTTTAGTACCTGCTTGAGCCATCTCGAAATGGTTTGGCTCGTCACCCGACCATGAGGTTTTTTATGACTGACCCACAAGGCGTTTTCACTCCCTCGAATATTGTTAGTTGTGTCTATATAGGACAGTAGGTGGGTCATGACACATAACCGTGGTTCTGGTGGGTAAGCCCGGAATACCACGACTGGACTTGGTGTTCCTGGCCTGCTCTGTTTGATCAGTCCCTGGATCACAAACGAGATCTGGTCTGGAGCTGTAATCATGTTGTCCAGTCGTAATCGATGTAGAGACTGGACCCTCTGTGCGGATACAAGTGCCATTAACATGAGCGTTTTGAGTGTCAATTGTTCCAGGCTGAGGGATCTGGCTGGTGGCCATCCCCTGAGGTAAGTCAGGACCACACTGACATCCCATATATGGGTGTACCTTGGTCTTGGGGGATTGGTATTATAAATGCCTTTCATTAATTTTACCACCAGCGGGTGAGATCCCATGGCCTGTTGTCCTGGTGCTAGTGTTAAGTAGGCAGACTGGGCACTTTTCGCTGTGTTGATGGCACTGTAGCTGAGTCCTTCTTCGTAGTGAAGTTTGGCCAGGAATTCCAGTACGTTGGTGACTGATGCAGTTGTGTAGGTGGTCCCTGTATCGAGTCAGTACTTTTCCCATTTTTTGATACTGGTCAAGTACTGTTTTTTAGTAGATGTTCGGAGGGATGCTGACATGGTGTCGACGGTTTGTTCTGATAATCCCAGTCCCAGCAATGGTCTGTTCAGAATCTGCAACCCAGGAGTTTGATTTTTTCATGGCATGGGTGGCTTATGCCTGACACTGGGTGTTTTAATAACTCTGGGTCACTGGGAAATATCATCGGAGTTTCAACAACCATGTCATGGAGTATGGCTGCGTAGGCCAGTCGGGTGCTATCAAAATACCTGAAGCAGAGTCCATTTGTATTTTGCGTAGTACCCGACTAATGAGGCAGAAGGGAGGAAATGCATAGAAGAAGAAATTTCCCCAATCCAGCGCGAACGCATCTACCGCTGCTGCCTCAGGGTCTGGTTCCCAAGCGACATACATAGGTACCTGGTGATTTAGCCTTGATGCGAATAAATCGATATCTGGCGTGCCATATTGCTTGACAATTTTTGCAAATATTTTGGGGTTTAACATCCATTCGATGTTGTCATTAAATTTACGTGACCTGGTGTCTGCCACTGTATTTAGCTTACCTGGTAGGTAAGTTGCTGATAGCCAAATATGTCTTTCGACACACCATTGCCAAATTGTGTTAACCAACTTGTCGCATGATAACGATTTTATGCCGCCCATATGGTTAATGTAGGCCACCACCGTAGTATTATCTATTTGTAACCGAACATGCAAGTGATGCATATTTGCTGCATATGCTTTTAAACCATAGAAGGCACCCAACATCTCTAGATAATTTATGCCCAGTGTAGTAATGACGACTCAGGGTTAGTCCATCTACCACCTGTGCTGGATATGGCGTTAGTTGCTCCCCAGCCTTGAGCACTGGCATCTGTTTGGATAATTAACGTAGGGTTAGTGACGATAATAGGGCTGAAAGTATGCCAAACGTTTTTTGCCCACCACTGTAGTTCTGATATTGCTTCAGTGGGTAACTTCATGACACGATCATAATGACCTGCATGTCGTTTTAGTGCCTGTACCTTTGCTCTTTGTAAGTTTTGATAGTGCAAAGGTCCGAATTGCGTAGCCGGAAATGCTGCTACCATTTCCCCAATTACTCTTGCTACTTGTCGAATAGTTGGTCGTTCGTTGACCATTAGATTGTTGCATGATTGTGCCAATGCAACTGTTTTGTCTCTTGGCAAAGTTACAGTCAATTGGACTGAATTAATTGTGAAGCCCAAGTAGTCCATAGTTGTGGATGGCTTCAACTTAGATTTATCTGGATGTAAGACAAATCCCAGGGTTTCGAACAACTGTTTGGTAGCTGATACAGCTGACATAGTCAATTCCATGGTTTTGCCTACTATTAAGATATCATCAAGATATGCCATGACAATATGTTTTTGTCTTCTTAATATTGCCAAGGCTGGTTTTAGTATCTTGGTGAATAATCTTGGGGCTGATGTTAACCCATTGGGTAACGCTTTAAACTGCCATTGTTGCCCCATCCAGGTAAACTTCAGGTATCTGCGATGATCCTTGTGAATAGGTACTGAATAGTAAGCATCTTTAAGATCAATGCTTGCCATGTAGTATCCTTTGGAAATTAGTTGTTTGGCAGTAACAAACGTTTCCATTTTGAAATGTATATACTTAATAAACATTTTTAGTGAAGTTAAGTCAATGATGATGCGACATCCACCATCTTTTTTGGGTTTAGTGAATATATTTGATACGAATTGCAAGGGTTCAGGTTTTCCCATGATACCCTTTGTAATTAGTCTCACCAGTTCAGCTTGTCCCTCTTGTTTCTTTAACGGAGAGGGGAAAAATACCCTCTGGGGTGAATGTTGACCTGGTGGCAATTTTTCTAGTATGAACTGTATTTGTATCCACTAATGCCATTGAGTATATACTGATCTTGTGACAGACTCCCATGTGTTAGTATTACTCTATATACTGGTAGGAACCAGACCCACCTACCTCCATGGTTATGGGTATTTCCTCATGGTTCCCGCCGGTCCAACGAGGCTTGCGTGTTGTCTGACGTGGTGTTGACGTTGGGGGGTGGCACATTTTCCATGGGGTCCGCTCTGGGCCCTGGTCTAAAAAAGACTTACGGTGATAGAATGCGGACCCCGAGCGTTCACCAGTCCCATATGGTGGACGTCGACTGGTGGACGCGACGGGGTGCTGCCACTTGGTGTTTATTGTTCTAGGTTTGCTCGTCCTGGGCCCTGCCTTCATGAGACCAAAGGTTTTTGAGTCCTCTTCCATATCCTTCATTCGCTTAGAGAGGTCATTGCCAAAGAGCAGTGTGTCTGGCTCATTGGCTGGGGTTTTGCACAACCCCGCAAATTTAGGATTGATGGCAGGTCTTATTATTTCTTTACGCAGGTTGTTGATCTCAAATTGCGTATTGCACAACAGCTCGAGAGTATCTTGTTGATTGGTGGTCATCTCTGTGTTGTCCACGGAACAAGAAAACGAAGTGATGGCTGACGTCAGGAGCCTGAGGATCCGCTGCAGTTTTAGCTCCTGGTGTCGGATGTTTGGCCCAACGTGCCCCCAGATTTGGCTGTTTACAGCTGGCACTTTGAGGGACTCACAGTTCTCTGGAGCTGTATATGTTTCTAAAGCCTCATTGACCACCTCTCCTGTAGAGCCCTGTTGGAGAGGTGGTTGATGCTGGCCGCTAGTTTGGCCTCTAACGGTCTTCCTGCATGTGGGGTTGCCACGTAGCGGTCCACCACACCAAGCAGCTCTTCCTGTTCCTGCACCCCTTGCATACTCCCGAGATCTTCAGCCATCGTCCCCTCTTCTTGACCAGCCCAGTCCTGGTCACCAAAGCTACCCTCGGGTAAGGAGGAAGCAATGGACAGTGCACAAGGCACTGTGGAGGGAGTGCCTGACCTCCCCCTGCGAGAGCGCCCCTCACGAGGCGCACCTCGCTGGAGAACCTGCTCCAGGAGCCGCTCCATGCGGCTCAGGCGGCTGTCTCTCCCCCGCCCGGGTGGAGAGACGTCCCTGTCCGACGTGTCGGAAACCACCGGCTGGACGCTTTTCCTGGTAGCTTTACATCCAGCCCGCTGCTCAGGCGCTAGCGGGGCTGGGCTCGACACGGTGTCGGGAATAGCGGAGCGCTCGGTAAGCGTTCCTACCGCCTGTTGCTGCCCCCCCCCCTGATGGAACGCTCCTCTGGTGGAGTCGAACGGGGGACAGATTTCTTTGAGAGCCTTTTCTTGGATATACTCATTTTGAAAGAGAAATCAGATGGCTCTCCTTTCACAAGTAAAGCCGACCTCAGTTTAACTTACCTGACGGTCCGTCTTTTAAATTGCAGCGGGAGCGCCTGACTCCCGCTGCAGCCGCTGTTGCACTGCTGGCGTAATGCCGCGCATGCGTGCTGAGCGGGTTCTTCACGTAGTCACTCACGTGACTCCGAAGTAAAATGGTTGGTCAGAGAGGAGACTCTGCAGGCCTTGGCGGACCGAGCGTTAGTGCTCAGTGAGTTAAGCCCCTCTCCCTCGGGACTGGCAATTGTGGGGCAGAGATTCACCCTCTCAGCGCCCCCCTTGTCTGCCCCCACCCCTCATCTGACAGCCGGGTGCTGATTCATTTACTGGACGGTGAACAGGGCCGGATTTAGATGAAGAGAGGCCCTAGGCTGTTCCACTTTTGAGGCCCCTCCCAATCTCCCATGTAAGGCCCCTCTCAATCAGCCCATGAAGCCTATAGGTAAATCCGGCCCTGCCGAGGCCCCCCTGGTTCTCGAGGCCCTCAGCTTAAGCTTGTGAAGCTTATACGTAAATCCAGCCCTGACGGTGAATCAGGTTATGACAGGCTCCTTCCTGCATCGCTTCCCACCAACCCATTACCAGCTCGTCCATTGAAATATGGACACTCACATCTTTACAAAGTTAGCCAAGGGAAAGGAAGGACTATGTGTAGGAAGGAACTGCAGATGCTGGTTTAGACCGAAGATAGACACAAAAAGCTGGAGTAACTCAGCGGGACGGGCAGCATCTCTGGAGGGAAGGAATGGGTGACGTTTCGGGTCGAGACCCTTCTTCAGACCCCTCAGGTTGAAGAAGGGTCTCGACCTAAAACGTCACCCATTCCTTATCTCCAGAGATGCTGCCTCTCCCGCAGAATTACTCCAGCTTTTTGTGTCTATCTTCAAACTATAGTCAGGAGCTGGAAGGTGGTCCACTGTACCACACACCCGATTTCAATGAGTAGGAAAGGGCGCAGAGGATATTCACCAGCATGTAACCTGAGCATGCGGGCTTGAGCTACAGGGAAAGGTTGGATAGGCTGGGACTCATCTCTCTGGAGGGTAGGAGGCTGAGGGGTGACCTTATTGAGGTGTACAAGATCATGAGGGGCACGGATAAAGTGAACGCTCACAGTCTGTTCCCCAGGGTAGAGGATTCTAAAACTAGAGAGCACAGGCGTAAGGTGAGAGGGGAGAGATTTAAGAGGCTCAGGGGTAACATTTTCACTCAGAGTGTAGTCTGTATCTGGAATGAACTACCAGAGGAAGCTATGGAAGTGGGATACAATTACAACTTTTAAGAGCCATTTGGGCAGATATATGGATAGGAGAGGGTTAGAGGGATATGGACCACATGCAGGCAAACTGGGACTAGCCCAGTATGCCAAGTTGGTCGGCATGGACAAAGTGGGCTGAAGGGCCTGTCTCCGTGCTGTACAACTCTATGACTCTCTGAAATTGAGACTCTGTGTCCCTGCTTCCCTGCAGCTCCGCATCTCTGTGTCCCTGCAGCTCCGCATCTCTGTGTCCCTGTGTCCCTGTGTCTCCGTGTCTCCGTGTCTCCGTGTCTCCGTGTCCCTGTGTCTCCGTGTCTCCGTGTCCCCGTGTCCCTGTGTCCCCGTGCCTCCGTGTCTCCGTGTCCCTGTGTCTCTGTGTCCCTGTGTCCCTGTGTCCCTGTGTCCCTGTGTCCCTGTGTCCCTGTGTCTCCGTGTCCCTGTGTCCCTGTGTCTCCGTGTCTCCGTGTCTCTGTGTCCCTGTGTCCCTGTGTCTCCGTGTCCCTGTGCCCCTGTGTCTCCGTGTCCCTGTGTCTCCGTGTCACTGTGTCCCTGTGTCCCTGTGTCCCTGTGCCCCTGTGTCCCTGTGTCCCTGTGTCCCTGTGTCCCTGTGTCCCTGTGTCTCCGTGTCCCTGTGTCTCCGTGTCACTGTGTCCCTGTGTCCCTGTGCCCCTGTGTCCCTGTGTCCCTGTGTCTCCGTGTCCCTGTGTCTCCGTGTCACTGTGTCCCTGTGTCCCTGTGTCCCTGTGCCCCTGTGTCCCTGTGTCCCTGTGTCTCTGTGTCTCTGTGCCCCTGTGCCCCTGTGCCCCTGTGTCCCTGTGCCCCTGTGTCCCTGTGTCTCTGTGCCCCTGTGTCTCTGTGTCTCTGTGCCCCTGTGTCTCTGTGCCCCTGTGTCTCTGTGTCCCTGTGCCCCTGTGCCCCTGTGTCCCTGTGCCCCTGTGTCCCTGTGTCCCTGTGTCCCTGTGCCCCTGTGTCTGTGTCTCTGTGTCCCTGTGCCCCTGTGCCCCTGTGTCCCTGTGTCTCTGTGTCCCTGTGTCCCTGTGCCCCTGTGCCCGTGTCCCTGTGCCCCTGTGCCCCTGTGTCCCTGTGCCCCTGTGTCCCTGTGCCCCTGTGTCCCTGTGTCCCTGTGCCCCTGTGTCTCTGTGTCCCTGTGTCCCTGTGCCCCTGTGTCCCTGTGCCTCTGTGTCCCTGTGTCCCTGTGTCCCTGTGTCCCTGTGACCCTGTGTCTCCGTCCCTGTGCCCCTGTGTCCCTGTGTCCCTGTGTCCCTGTGTCCCTGTGTCCCTGTGCCCCTGTGTCCCTGTGTCCCTGTGTCCCTGTGACCCTGTGTCTCCGTGCCTGTGTCTCTGTGTCCCTGTGTCCCTGTGTCCCTGTGCCCCTGTGACCCTGTGTCCCTGTGTCTCCATGCCTGTGCCTCCGTGTCTCTGTGACTGACATTGTGCCCCGTGACTGTGTGACCCTGTGGCATTAATGGCCCCCTCGCTGGTTCCTACCTCCAGCTCCTGGAACTCCTCCTCATCCTCCAGGTCGTAGGAGAGTGTCTGCAGTTTGCCCTCATCTGTGGACAGGTCAATGAAGTCTCCGTCCTCGTAGTCCATGCCCTGGTTGAGAGGGGACTTGTTGTCGATGAAGGTGGTCTCACATGTGTCCGAGCTGCTGTCGTCACAGGGGGGCAGCAGGCTGCCCGTGTAGGTGAAGATGCCAGCTCGGTACTGTGCATCCACCGCATGCTGTAGGTTCTGGGCACTGAGTACCTGCTGCTCACTCTCCCCCACGCCCAGCTCCCCCTCGTAGTGTGGCGTGGGGTAGACACACGGCGGCCCCTCCAAGCCCTCCACATGAGCCTCGGTGGTGTTGATCAGACCATTGGCCGCTACTGCTCTGGGACTCCAGCCGTTCCGCTGCTCCATCTCACCCTCCATGCTCACAATCCACTCTCCGCGACCAAGTTATCTACACGCCTCACACATCTGACCTCCGGGTCTTCCCCCTGTGAAACAACACAAACACATCCTTAAAAACATCAGAAGGCCAGGAGCGAAAGGAGCAGAATAAGGCCATTCGGCCCATCAAGCCATAGAGGGAGTACAGAGAAGGTTCACCAGACTGATTCCTGGGATGGCAGGACTTTCATATGAAGAAAGACTGGATAGACTCGGCTTATACACGCTAGAATTTAGAAGATTGAGGGGGGATCTTATAAAAACTTACAAAATTCTTAAGGGGTTGGACAGGCTAGATGCAGGAAGATTATTCCCGATGTTGGGGAAGTCCAGAACTAGGGGTCACAGTTTAAGGATAAGAGGGCAGTCTTTTAGGACCGAGATGAGAAAATCATTTTTTACACAGAGAGTGGTGAATCTGTGGAATTCTCTGCCACAGAAGGTAGTTGAGGCCAGTTCATTGGCTATATTTAAGAGGGAGTTAGATGTGGCCCTTGTGGCTAAAGGGATCAGGGGGTATGGAGAGAAGGCAGGGATGGGATACTGAGTTGGATGATCAGACATGATCATATCGAATGGCAGTGCAGGCTCGAAGGGCCGAATGGCCTACTCCTGCACCTATTTTCGATGTTTCTAAGTCTACTCCACCATTCAATCATGGCTGTTCTATCTCTCCCTCCTAACCCCATTCTCCTGCCTTCTCCCCATAATCTCTGACACCTGTAATAATCAAGAATCTATCTATCTATCTGCCTTAAATATCCATTGACTTCACAGCCTTCTGTGGCAAGGAATCCCACAGACTAAAGAAATTCCTCCTCATCTCCTTCCTGAAAGAACCCCCTTCAATGCTGAGGCTGTCTTGGACTCTCCCAGTAGTTGAAACATCCTCTCCACATCCACTCTATCCAAGCCTTTCGGTATTCGGTATGTGGAACATCATTGAACAGCTACATAGAAGTAAATAGAGTGGCAAAGAAGGTGCACGCAAAGGTATGCTTGCCCTCATCAGACGGGATATTGAGTAGAAGTCAGGAAGTGACGTTTTTTTAAATAGTTTGGTGAGATTTGGTGTTCTGGTCGACCCATTACAGGAAGGATGAGGAGGCTTTGGAGAGGGTGCAGAGGAGGTTCACCTGCATGATGCCTGGATTAGGCTGTATTAGCTACAGGATAGAAACAGAAACATAGAAAATAGGTGCAGGAGTAGGCCCTTCGAGCCTGCACCGCCATTCAACATGATCTTGGCTGATCATCCAACTCAGTATCCTGTCCCTGCCTTCTCTACATACCCCCTGATCCCTTTAGCCACAAGGGCCACATCTAACTCCCTCTTAAATATAGCCAATGAACTGGCCTCAACTACTTTCTGTGGCAGAGAATTCCACAGATTCACCACTCTCTGTGTGAAATTTTTTTTTCTCATCTCGGTCCTAAAAGGCTTCCCCCTTATCCTTAAACTGTGACCCCTTGTTCTGGACCCCCAACATCGGGAACAATCTTCTTGCATCTAGCCTGTCCAACCCCTTAAGAATTTTGTACGTTTCTATAAGATCCCCCCTCAGTCTTCTAAATTCCAGCGAGTACAAGCCGAGTCTATCCAGTCTTTCTTCATATGAAAGTCCTGCCATCCCAGGAATCAGTCTGGTGAACCTTCTCTGTACTCCCTCTATGGCAAGAAAGTCTTTCCTCAGATTAGGAGACCAAAACTGTACGCAATACTCCAGGTGTGGTCTCACCAAGGCCCTGTACAACTGCAGTAGAACCTCCCTGCTCCTATACTCAAATCCTTTTGCTATGAATGCTAACATACCATTCGCTTTCTTCACTGCCTGCTTCACCTGCATGCCTACTTTCAATGACTGGTGTACCATGACACCCAGGTCTCGTTGCATCTCCCCTTTTCCTAATCGGCCGCCATTCAGGTAATAGTCTACTTTCCTGTTCTTGCCACCAAAGGTTGGACGGACTTGGGTTGCTTTCTCTGGAACGCCAGAGGTTGTGGGAAGACCTGATAGAAGTGTATAAAGTTATGAGAAGCATAGATAGGTAGACAGTCAAAGCCTTTGTCCCAGGGTTGAAATGTCAAAGACTGGAGGGCGTAGCTATCAGGTGAGAGCAGGAACATTGAAAGGATAAGTGTTCTTTTTACACAGAGGGTGGTGGGTGCCTGGAACACACTGCCAGATATGTTTGTCTCTGAAGTCTGGGCCAAAGGGCCTGTTCCTGTGGACAAACACAAAATGCTGCAGTAACCCAGCGGGACAGGCAGCATCTCTGGAGAGAAGGAATGGGTGATATTTCGGGTCGAGACTATTCCTGACTGATGTCACGTTGTCACTTGCGGGCGGAGCACCAAGGGAAATTCCTTGTATGTGAATACTTGGCCAATAAACTTATTCATTCAATCATTCATTCATTCTTCAGACCCGAACGTCACCCATTCCTTCTCTCCAGAGATGCTGCCTGTCCCGTTGAGTTACGCCAGCATTTTGTGTCTATCTTCGGTTTGAACCGGCATCTGCAGTTCCTTCCTACACTGTACTGCTCTGTGTTGTATGTTCTTCTGTGGAGAGCCCACACCACACTGTAATCCACTGTCCCGACTCTCCTTTCCACAGCAGTGGGCCACCCTATGATGAATTTGGATGAAGTGCCGCTGAAATGTTCACTCACTTTAATGAGCAATCTGACAGGGGCTTGAGTAAGCAGCAGATTGCTTGTTCTAAATCCTTGCATTGTCCCACCAGCCAGGGCTAGACTGATGTGTTCAACGTGGACAACAACCTGGGATCGATGGTGGTAGCCCAGCCCCGGAGTCACAGGTTCAAGACCATGGACAGATCCATGTGCCTATCCCATAGTCTCTGAAACACCACTATCGTATCTGCCTTCACCATCAGTGGATATGTTTAAGTCAGAGATAGATCGATTAGTACAGCTGTCAGAGGTTAAGGGGAGAAGGCAGGAGAATGGGGTTAGGACAATAGACAATAAGTGCAGGAGTAGGCCATTCGGCCCTTTGAGCCAGCATGGCTGATCATCCCCAATCAGTACCCCGTTCCTGCCGTCTCCCCATATCCCCTGACTCTGCTATTTTTAAGAGCCCTATGTAGCTCTCTCTTGAAAGCATCCAGAGAACCAGCCTCCACCACCCTCTGAGGCAGAGAATTCCACAGACTCATCACTCTCTGTGAGAAAAAGTGTTTCCTCGTCTCCGTTCTAAATGGCTTACTCCTTATTCTTAAACTGTGGCCCCTGGTTCTGGACTCCCCCAACATCAGGAACATGTTTCCTGCCTCTAGCGTGTCCAAGTCCTTAACAATCTTATATGTTTCAATAAGATATCCTCTCATCCTTCTAAACTCCAGAGTATACAAGCCCAGCTGCTCCATTCTCTCAGCATATGACAGTCCCGCCATCCCGGGAATTAACCTTGTAAACCTACGCTGCACTCCCTCAATAGCAAGAAAGTCCTTCCTCAAATTAGGGGGCCAAAACTGCACACAATACTCCAGGTGTGGTCTCACTAGGGCCCTGTACAACTGCAGAAGGACCTCTTTGCTCCTGTATTCGATTCCTCTTGTTATAAAGGCCAACATGCCATTCGCTTTCTTCACTGCCTGCTGTACCTGCATGCTTACTTTCATAGACTGATGTACAAGGACCCCCAGATCCCGTTGTACTTCCCCTTTTCCCAACTTGACGCCATTTCGATGGAGAGATAGATCAGCCATGATTGAATGGCAGAGTAGACTTGATGTGCCGAATGGCCTAATTCTACTCCTATTCCTTATGACCACCCCTGGCAGCGTGGTCCAGGCATCTACCTGTGTAAAAAACATCCCCTGCACATCTCCTTTGAATGTTGCCACTCTCCTCTTAAAGCTGTGCCCTCTAGCCGGTGAATCTTCCATGCAGGGACAAAGGTTCTGACTGTCTACCCTATCTATGTCTCTCACCATTGTATATACTTCTGTCAGTGACTCCGTGGTTTCCAGGCAAGACCCAAAGTCCTTCCAACTGTGACCAGGAATAAGAGCAGTCAAGTGGCAAACATGGTTACAGAGTCACAGGGCAAAACAGCAGAGAAACAGGCCCTTCAGCCCACCTTGTCCATGCCAACCATGTTGAGCTCGTCCCATTTGCCTGATTTTAGACCCATATCCCTCCAAGCCCCAGCTGCACATATATTTGTGCAGGGGAGAATGCAGGAACGGGGTACTGATTGGGGATAATCAGCCATGATCACATTGAATGGTGGCCGATTGGGAAAAGGGGAGATGCAATGAGACCTGGGTGTCGTGGTACACCAGTCATTGAAAGTAGGCATGCAGGTGCAGCAGGCAGTGAAGAAAGCGAATGGTATGTTAGCATTCAGAGCAAAAAGATTTGAGTATAGGAGCAGGGAGATTCTACTGCAGTTGTACAGGGTCTTGGTGAGACCACACCTGGAGTATTGCGTACAGTTTTGGTCTCCTAATCTGAGGAAGGACATTCTTGCCATAGAGGAAGTACAGAGAAGGTTCACCAGACTGATTCCTGGGATGTCAGGACTTTCATATGAAGAAAGGCTGGATAGACTTGGCTTGTACTCACTAGAATTTAGAAGATTGAGGGGGGATCTTATAGAAACTTACAAAATTCTTAAGGGGTTGGACAGGCTAGATGCAGGAAGATTGTTCCCGATGTTGGGGAAGTCCAGAACAAGGGGCCACAGTTTAGGAATAAAGGGGAAATCTTTTAGGACTGGGATGAGAAAACCATTTTTTACACAGAGAGTGGTGAATCTATGGAATTTTAATTCGGAGTCACGTGAGTGACTACGTGAAGAACCCCGCCAGGACGCATGCGTGTCATATCGCTACACTGCAACGAGTCACAGCAGGGGGAACGACGTTCCCCTTAGCGGCAAAAATTGAAAGTCGGGAACAGCAGGTAAGGAGACTCTGCGTTCCTTCCACTTACCTTACAGGTGGAGACATGGACCAGATCCACGAAGGCTGCGGAAAAGCTGGCGGGGGAGAACAGCGGAGTTGCGGGCAGCCAGCAGCAGCAGCCAACGGCACGCTAATCTCCCGTAATGGGAACAGCTGTGCCCGACTTCGCTCCCGCACCGGCCACGGCCGGGCGGTAGAGCGAAGCAAAAAACTAACAGAGTCGTTGACTCCGATGAGTCCGACTCTGAATAGCCGCGAGCGGCCAGTGCCCGAGAGCATTGGAGCCGGTTGGAGCGGCTGGGAGCGGGGAACAAGAGCAGCCGCGACGGCCAGTGCCCGTGAGCATTGGAGCCGGTTGGAGCGGCTGCAGGAGGAAATACTCCAAAGTGGCAGGCTCCGGGAGATGGAGGCTAGCCACAGTGGGCAGTTAGTAAGCCCCACAGCAGTACCTCTTGTGGGGCTGCACAGTGTTCCTCCTCATCAGAGGGGAGCACGGAGGGTCAATCCTGGGCTGACTGCCGGAACTGGAGCAGGAGCGGCTTCAGGAGCAGCGGCTTCAGGAGCAGCCGCGACGGCCAGTGACCATGAGGTGGCCAGTGCCCGAGAGCATCAGAGCCAGCTGGAGCGGCTGTTGGAGCAGGTAAGTGGCAGGCTCCGGGAGATGGAGACTAGTCACAGGGGGGCAGCTAGTAAGTCCTACAGCAGTACCTCTTGTAGGGCTGCACAGTGTTTCTCCCTCATCAGAGGGGAGTATAGGGGGTCAATTCTGGGCTGAACCTGAAGAGGGGTGCAGAACATACCCCTAGTGCACATGGGGTGCAAGAAAACCTATTGGAAGACACTTACCATCAGGGAACTGCAAAACACTGAATGTTCCCAGTGTCAACCAGTGTATTTGAAAACATGGCAGAGTCAGGGACTTGAAACAACAGCAAGTTCTGAAAGTCCTAACAGCGGGAATTACGGGTTTCGCCCGCACAATAAACAAAAAAGACATGACACAAGATCACCAGGATGCACTGGCTTTATTTTGCAACTACCAATACGAGTAAACAGCATTAGGAAGAAGTGCCATCCAACCGGCTTTAGACCCTAATTTGCAGGCCTATGCAAACCTGGAACCTCCAAACCACCAATATTACTATTTGGAGGCAACTTATCAAAACAGGTAAAAGAACTTGACAAAGAGGGTAAAACCCTGGGGCTCATTAAAGCAACGTCTAAAAACTACTTCCTGGGGAATGCGCTAATCCTCAACACCGACCCAACTACAGATCCAGACACCGGCACCTCAACGTCCACGGAGGATGCCGAAAAAGTAACAAACCTACTAATAGTAACCATGCAGGAAGGTGGGCCTGGTTCCTTACGAGGTTGGTGGGAGATTACAATTCTATCTGGATGCATGGAATAAATTAACTACCGAAGCTTATATTTTCAGAAGTATAGGGTTATACCATAGAATTTATACAAAACATAATCCTCCAGTTCAGCATGTACCGAACCGAATGTTCGTGCTTACAGGCAAAAAAAAAAAAAAAAAATTAAAAGCGCATACCGAACTACAGTGCCCATATAAAAAAGGAGTAATGGAGGATATCCAACACGAATCACAGGAATTCGTGTCCAAAATATTTATCATAAACTGATGGTGGTTGCCACATCATCATAGATTTGACTAATTTGAATACTTTCGTACTTTATATTCATTACTAGATGGGAACCTTTGTTACTGCTAAGCAATTGATTCCTAGGTTACTACATGGCAAGCATCGTATTAAAAAATGCTTACTATACAGTACCCATTAGAGGTGACCACAGATGTTATTTAACACAATGGATCATCTGCGGTTCGCCTTTAACACAGTTCACATGTAAGTGACTTTGCCGAAAGAAAAGGTTACAGCCTTAATGGAGGCTTGCAGCAAAACAAAACCATCCATCAGACTGGTAGCAAGAATAATTGGCATTATAGTGGCTGCGTTTCCAGCCACACAAATCGGACCTTTACATTATCAAAAATTACAGAGGGCACACATTCGTGCACTCAAAAATTATGGGGGTCATTCTGACAGACCAATGAAGCTACCAATAGAGGCCACAATGGAACTAAAATGGTGGAAACATAACATTAGGCATTGTTCCGATCCAAACATTATCAGCTACCCGTCTATGGAACTACATACTGATGCCAGTGCACTTGGATGGGATGCTACCAATTCCATCTCCAGCTGTGGCGGAGATGGAAACACTGGGCATAAACTACCTGGGAATGTTGAGTGCATTCCATGGCTTTAAGTCATATTGTTCTGGGTTATATCACCAGCATGTTAGACTACAAATTGACAACACCACCGTGGTAGCATATATCAACCATATGGGTGGAAACATCATGTGACAATCTGACCAACACAATTTGGCAAGTGTATCCAGAGAGATATTTGGATATCAGCTACCTACTTACCAGGTAAACTGAATTTAGTGGCAGACAACAGGTCACGCAAATTCTATGAAAAACACTGAATGGATGTTGGATAAAAAATGTATTGCTGAAATTACAGCACGGTATGGAACACCAGATATCGACCTATTCGCATCCATGCTCTCACCAGTTATCGAATTATGTTCATGGGAACCAGAACCTGGGGCAGTGGCTACAGATGCATTTTCGCTGCATTGGGGGATTATTTATTTATGCATTCCCTCCTTCTGCCTCATCAGTCGGGTATTTAGGAATATACAGTAGACTCCGCGTCTGGTATTTTGATAGTAACCGATTGGCCTACTCAACCATGGGTCCCGGTGATACTCGACATGGTATTAGAACCATGCATCACCATCCATCATAGACCTAATTTACTGGTTCTTCCCGCAACAAGGGGTAGTTACCCATGTCATAATTATATAAACCTATTAATTAATAGAGTTGAAAGCACCTCTACTACACCTGGGACCGACGGACCGAACAGTGGATATTATTTCAGCGGCCCACAGACAGTCGACCAAAAAACAGTACTTGGTGTCTTGAAGAAATGGGAAGTACTGTCACAACAATAAACATCACCCACAGATCTATGAACATCCCGTCTGTTCTGGAATTCCTGGCAAGCCTCCATTACGATGAGAGGCTCAGTCATAGTGCCATCAACTGCGCCAGAAGTGCTCTGTCAACATACCTGTGGCAAGGAACAGAGCGGCATTCTGTTGGGACACACCCTGGTAACCAAACTCATGAGGGGCATTTTAATGTTAATCCCCAAGAACCAGGTACTCCCAAATATGGGATGTGAGCATTGTACTGACCATGTTAAGAAACTGGTCTCCAGCTACAGCTCTGTCCCTACAGAAACTGACTATGAAAACAGTCATGCTGATGGCCTTGGTCACGGCACAAAGGGTCCAGTCACTACAGAAACTAAGGCTGGACAACATGATTATTTCATCTGGAAATTTAACTTTTCACATCAATGAAATAGTCAAACAGAACAGACAGGGGTCAGCAGGCCTAAAAACAGAATTCAGGGCCTACCCGACAGATGGTCGTCTCTGTATTGTAACACACTTACTATTATATATGGAGTATACTAAGGTCATCAGAGGGAAAGAAATGTAACTTTAATCAGCTACAAACAGCCACTCAAAGCAGTGACAGTCCAGACCATCTCTAGATGGCTACAACAGGTCCTAATAAAGGCTGGAGTAGACACTAGCATTTTTAAATCTCACTCCACCAGGGCTGCAGCTACATCGGCAGCTATGAAGTTGGACGTTCCTATGGACCAAATCCTCAAGACAGCAGGATGGTCAACGGAGGAAACTTTCCAACGACTTTATAACAAACCAGTCATTGAACCTGGAACATTTGCAGAAACAAATTTAAGTTCTGTAATATAATTTACCCCATAAATAGGGGCAATAATTGGTGTTAATATATTTATCGTTGGGTTTCAATATCGTATTGATGTCTAATGATGTTAACTCTATTCTCCCCATAATCAAGGCAGATGTGATGCATGGACTCGTTTCCACGGCATGAAATCACAGAGCTTTAAAATCTTCACGTAGTCACTCACATGACTCCGAAGTAAAATAGTAAGATTAAACGAGAACTTACCAGTTTGAAGTTTGATCGTTATTTTATGAGGAGTAACGTTGAGGGATTACGTGCCCTCCGCTCCCACCCTTGATCATATACTCAACTGGTATCTCTTCTCTAATCTTACTATGTTTAGTCATTACAGTTATCTGTGATTTCACACCGCTGCTTTGAAGAATGACACGCATGCGTCCTGGCGGGGTTCTTCACGTATTCCCTCAACGTTACTCCTCATAAAATAACGATCAAACTTCAAACTGATAAGTTCTCGTTTAATCTTACTATTCTCTGCCACAGAAGGTAGTTGAGGCCAGTTCATTGACTATATTTAAGAGGGAGTTAGATGTGGCCCTTGTGGCTAAAGTGATCAGGGGGTATGGAGAGAAGGCAGGTACAGGATACTGAGTTGGATGATCAGCCATGATCATATTGAATGGCGGTGCAGGCTTGAAAGGCCGAATGGCTTACTCCTGCACCTATTTTCTATGAATGGTGGAGCTGGCTCAAAGGGCCAATTGGCCTACTCCAGCGTCTATTGTCTATTGAGGTATACACACAAATGTTTAGAGGGACAAGCCAAACGGGGGCAGGTGGGACTAGTGTAGATGGGGGATGTTGGTTGGCATGAATGCATTGGGCCGAAGGGCCTGTTTCCGTGCTGTGTGACTCTATGGCTTTATAGTTAACTCTATGGTTAATTTCAGAGACGTTGAAGTGATGGGAGTGTATTAATGACCTTCTTTCTCTAGAGGATAAATGTGCACATATCATAATACATCCTTTATACTATTAAACACTTCACTAATTCTTATGACCCCGTTTTAAATAGGGAATGCACGGAGCTAATACAGTCTGAGTGTCGTCCAGTATGGAGGCTAAGAGGAGGCTTGATACAAGGCATGGATAGGGTAGACAGTGGAGGGGGGAGATTCCAAATACTAGAGGGCATGGCTTCAAGGTGAGGGGGCAGACTTTAAAGGGGATGTGCGGGACATTTTTTTTACATAGTGGGTGCCTGGAATGAGCTGCTGAGGTGGTGGTGGAAGCATATACGATAGTGGTGTTTAAGATGCTTTTGGATCGGCAGGGAATGGAGGAATATGGATTATGTGGAGTTGGATACTAGTTGCTCTTGGCATCATGTCCAGCACAGACCTTGTGGGCCGAAAGGCCTGTTCCTGACCTGTTCTGTGTTCTATGTGATTTAGGAGCCAATGATGTCATGAGCAGTGGTGCGTGTGCTGTGTTTTAAAATAGGAATGGATTAAATCACCGGCAGTGTTGGACCAAGTGCCTGAGGAGACTGCAAAAGCAGGCCCCAGCGCCACACGTGTGCAGCGTCAGTCTGCCTGCCTGCCTGCAGTCACTCACACCCAGCAGCACTGCAGCACCTGCCCCAGTGCAACACACACACACACACATCATGCCCCAATGCTACACACGCACCCTGCCCCAGTGTTTTGGTGTATGTTGCACACACCAATGCAACACAAACCCTGCCCCAGTGCAACACACACCAATGCAACACACGCACCCTGCCCCAATGCAAGACGCCCACACACGGGCTTAAAGAGCACCCGGAAAAGCAACATGAACCGTTAGCCAACTAACTCTCCCCTGCATAGTACACACACACACACACACACACGGGCAGACACCCACACTCACACTCACAGGCAGACACCCACACACACTCACAGGCAGACACCCACACACACTCACACGCACTCACACGCACAGACACAGGCAGACACACACAGGCAGACAAACACATACACAGGCACACTTACACTCACACACGCACACACACAGGCAGACACACACTCACAGGCACACACACACACACACCAGCTCCCTCTGCACGGTCCCGTCTCTCTCGCACACACACACACACTCAAAGGCAGGCACACTCACACGATAGACAGAGATAGACACGATCACACACCCACACATACATCTATTCTGGGACACGGGCAGTGACCAGGCGCTGGGACAGGACACGGCGGTCCCGGGCCGCCACAGCCGCGGCGTCGAGGGCAGGAGCTGCCCCATCACCGGAGCCCAGCCCCCAGCGGTGACCATGACCGGGCACGGTGTGTGCATGAAGGCGGGCAGTATCCACACGCGTCCCTTCCCCTCCTCTCCCGTCCCTGCCCCACACCGCACACCGGCCGCACTGCCCCGTGTCCCGGCTCCAGCCCGGGTTCCCTGCGGCAACACCCGTGTGTGTGTGTGTGTGTGTGTGGGTGCGGGACACGAGCCACACCGGGCAGCCGTCTGTGGGGAGGCAAGGAAGAAGGGTCCCGAACCTGATCACCGCCCGGCCATCCCCTTCACACACCCGGCCAGCAGAGTTCCTCCAGCACTTTGTAAATACTCCAGATTCCTACACCTGCAATTCCTTGGCTCCATTTATACATCCGTGTTTACGTTCTACATTACACACTTAATTATACATCCGTGTTAAATACGTGTGTGTGTGTGTGTGTTGTTACATATACACGAGTTGTACAATTTGTTGATGAAGCCACATGTTCAGTTGAGGTCACCCTGTTACAGGAAAGATGTCAAGCTGGAAACGGCGCACAGAAGATTGACGAGGATGTTGCCAGTACTCGATGGACTG
The DNA here is from genome assembly GCF_010909765.2 of Amblyraja radiata. Lineage (NCBI taxonomy): Eukaryota > Metazoa > Chordata > Chondrichthyes > Rajiformes > Rajidae > Amblyraja > Amblyraja radiata. The sequence goes on along the minus strand of NC_045963.1, from coordinate 6,520,471 downwards.
AGCTATAGGGAGAGGTTGAGTAGGCTGGGACTCTATTCCTTGGAGTGCAGGAGGATGAGGGTAGATCTTATAGAAGTGTATAAAATCATGAGTGGAATAGATCGAGTAGATGCACAGAGTCTCTTGCCCAGAGTAGGGGAATCGAGGACCAGAGGACATAGGTTTAAGGAGAGGAGGGAAAGATTTAATAGCAACCTAAGGGGCAGCGTTTTAACACAGACGATGCTGGGTTTATGGAACGAGCTGTCGGCGGAGGTAGTTGAAGCTGGGACTATAACAACATTTAAAAGACACCTGGACAGGTACATGGATAGGAACGGTTTAGAGGGATATGGGCCAAACGCGGGCAGATGGGACTAGCAATGATGGGGCTGCTTGGTCAGCATGGGCAAGTTGGGCTAAACGGCCTGTTTCCATGCTGTGGCACAGTATACAGATGGGCACTGGCAAATATGAACCTGTCTGTGAGGTTGTGTGTTAGTTAGTACGTGTGTGTGAGCGAGATGCATGTACTGTGTCTATGTGATTATGTGTCTATATATGTGTATGTGTGAGAGATTCTGTGAGAGAGAGAGAGAGTGTGTGAGAGAGACGGTGTATGTGAGACTGTGATTATTTATGTGAGACAGTGTGTGTGTGTACGAGAATGTATGTGTGACAGTGTGTGGGTTTCTGTGAGAGACTATGTTAATGAGAGTGCAGTGTGTGTGTGTAGGTGTGTGTGAGAGAGACCGTGTAGGTGTGAGACCGTGTGTGTGGGTGGGTAGATGTGTGAGAGTGTATGTGTGTGAGAGAGTGTGTGTGAGAGAGGCAGTGAGTGTGTGTGTGTGTGTGAGAGACTGTGTGTGTGTGTGTGTGTGTGTGTGTGTGTGTGTGTGTGTGTGTGTGTGACAGTGTGTGTGTGTGTGTGAGAGAGACAGTGTGTTTGTGTGTGTGAGAGACAGTGTGTGTGTGTGACTGTGTGTGTGACTGTGTGTGTGAGAGACAGTGAGTGTGTGTGTGACAGTGTGTGTGTGTGCGTGAGAGACTGAGTGTGTGCGTGTGTGTGAGACCGTGTGTGTGAGACCGCGTGTATAGATATGTGGGACCGTGTGTGTTTGTGTGAGAGAGAGACAGTGTGTGTGTGTGACAGTGTGTGTGAGACCGTGTGTGTGAGACCGTGTGTGTGAGACCGTGTGTGAGAGAGAGACAGAGTGTGTGTGTGTGAGACCGTGTGTGAGAGAGAGACAGAGTGTGTGTGTGTGAGACCGTGTGTGAGAGAGAGACAGAGTGTGTGTGTGTGAGACCGTGTGTGAGAGAGAGACAGAGTGTGTGTGTGTGTGTGTATGTGTGTGAGAGAGTGTGTGTGTGAGAGAGAGAGACAGTCTGTGTGAGAGTGTGTGTGAGACCGTGTGTGTGAGACCGTGTGTGTGTGTGTGAGAGAGACAGTGTGTGTGAGACCGTGTGTGTGAGACCGTGTGTATAGATATGTGGGACCGTGTGTGTGTGTGTGAGAGAGACAGTGTGTGTGTGAGACAGTGTGTGTGAGACCGTGTGTATAGATATGTGGGACCGTGTGTGTGTGAGTGAGAGTGTGTGTGTGACTGTGTGTAGGTATGTGGGATACACCGTGCGATACACCGACCGTGCCGCCGCCTCGGTGCTGTCCCCGGTACCGGGTGACCGTGTGTCGGGCCGGGTGCTGCCCCCTCCCCGCCCCCGGTGCTGCAGCAGCGACGCGGTCGGTGCCCGGAGTTCCCTCCTCGCTCCCCCTCCCCGCGGCCGCTCACCTGGAGCCCGGGCGGCGGCGGTGGCGGCTCGGCCTCGGCTGCAGCCCCGGTCCGCTCCTCCCCCGCTCCCCATGCAGCCGTGTCCCCCTCCCCGGTGCGGGACTCCCTCCTCCCTCCCTCTGCCCGCCCGCCTGCCCGCAGCGACTCTGGCCGGGCTCCGGGTCCACTGCAGCGTCTCAGCCGCTCAGCTGCCCGCCCGCACACAGGCAGGTTCCGCATTGCCGGGCTGGTGCCGGACCGCAGCCTCCCTCCCCCGGGGACACATCGCTGGGACATTCCCCACTCATCACTGACCCGCTGCTGCTACAGAGGAGAGAGCCCGCACCGTGCCGTTTGTCAGCTGTACAATGACATTCCCCGCTGCAGCTTCACAGGCCCGTCCTTGCAACACCCCACACACACACACACACACACACAGGATTAATGCAATAACGGGGATACCCGCAAAAACAGCGCATTCTGCATTAGTAAGGGCATCAAATGTTGCGAGGAGAATGTGGTCGAGAGGGAAAAATAGATCAGCCATGAAGATAGACCCGATGGAACGAATGGCCTGATTCTGATCCTATGTCTTATGGAATGTTCTAACAACTTAAATGCCTACTGCAACCAAAGACACAGTCCATAGAAGATCACAGTTGCTGAGGTCAGTGTTGTGCAGTGTTCAAGAAGCTGTTCTTGAACGTGGAGGTCAGGGTTTTCAGGCTCCTGTAACTTCTTCCCGATGGTAGCAGTGAGATGAGAGAGTGGCCAGGGTGGTGTGGGTCTCTGATGATGCTGGTTGCCTTTTTGAGGCAGCGCCTCCTGTAGATCCCTTCGATGCTGGGGAGGTCAGTAGCTGTGATGGACCGGGCAGTGTCCAGCACTCTCTGTAATCCCTGTTGTTCCCGAGTGGAAATGCTGGGAGAATAAAACATGGATTTGTTTTGGACTAGTACAGATGGGAGCTTGATGGTCAGCATGGACTGGGTGGGCCGAAGGGCCTGTCTCTCTTCTGCACAGTCTCCCCCCCCCCCCCCCCCCCCTCCCCCCCCTCCCCCCCGGCTCCACCTATGGAAGCGCCTATTGCCACACCCTGGACGGAGCAGGTCATAGAGTTGAGGAAACAGGCCCTTCAGCCCAACTCCATGCCAACCAAGATGCCCCATCTACAAGAGTTGCATCTGTCCATATGTTCATAAGTCATACGAGCAGAATGGGGTGGGAGATTGCAACCTTCACGTGGTCCGCCCTGTTTCGACTAATGCAATCAACCCGACGTGCACAAACAAATAAGATCAAATAGAACAAGTTGACCGACAACTTTAGGCTGTGCACGCCACACGCAAGAAGAAGATGAGCAGAATAAGACCAGTCTACTCCGCCATTCAATCATGACTGATCTATTTTCCCCTCTCAACCCCACACTCTTGCCTTCTCCCCGTAAACCTCTGACACCCGTATGATTCAAGAATCTGTCAATGTGCCTTCAAAATAGCCAATGACTTGGCCGCCTCCACAGCCACCTGTGTTAATGATTCCACAGATTCACCACCCTCTGACTAAACAAATTTCTCCTCATCTCCTTTCTATAGGTATGTCTTTTTATTCTGAGGTTATGACCTCTGGTCCTAGACTCTCCCACTAGTGGAAACATCCTCTCCACATCCACTCTATCCAAGCCGTTTACTATTCGGTAAGTTTCAATGCAGTCCCCCTCTTTCTTCTAAACTCCAGCGAGTACAAGCCCAGTGCTGTCAAACGCTCAACATGTGTTAACCCACTCATTCCTGGGATAGTTCTTGTAAACCTTTCCCTTCCATGTGTCTGTCTAAAGTCATCCTGCATCCTGCATGGATTCCTAACCCAGGAGAAGTCTTGCTCAGGCCCTTACCTAGTCATGATTTGCCGTACTCCACCTGCCATTAACAGGTTCTTGATAGTAAGGCATTAAAGGTTAAAGGGAGAAGGCAGGAGAATGGGGTTGAGAGGTAAAGATAGATCAGCCATGATCGATTGTGGGAGCAGACTCGATGGGCTGAATGGCGTAATTCTGCTCCTAGTAAGTATGCAGATGATACTAAGATAAGTGGTGTTGTGGATAATGAAGTAGATTTTCAAAGTCTACAGAGAGATATAGGCCATTTGGTAGATTGGGCTGAAAGATGGCAGATGGAGATTAATGGTGATTAGTGTGAGGTGCTACATCTTGGCAGGACAAATCAAAATAGGACGTACATGGTAAATGGTAGCGAATTGAGGAATGCAGTTGAACAGAGGGATCTAGGAATAACTGTGCATAGTTCCCTGAAGGTGGAATCTCATGTAGATAGGGTGGTAAAGAAAGCTTTTGGTGTGCTGGCCTTTATAAATCAGAGCATTGAGTATAGAAGTTGGGATGTAATGTTAAAATTGTACAAGGCATTGGTGAGGCCAATTCTGGAATATGGTGTACAATTTTGGTCGCCCAATTATAGGAAAGATGTCAACAAAATACAGAGTACAGCGGAGATTTACTAGAATGTTGCCTGGGTTTCAGCACCTAAGTTACAGAGAAAGGTTGAACAAGATAGGTCTTTATTCTTTGGAGCGCAGAAGGTTAAGGGGGGACTTGATAGAGGTCCTTAAAATTATGAGAGAGATAGACAGAGTTGACGTGGATAAGCTTTTTCCATTGAGAGTAGGGAAGATTCAAACAAGAGGACATGATTTGAGAATGAAGGGACAAAAGTTTAGGGGTGATATGAGAGGGAACTTCTTTACTCAGAGAGTGGTAGCTGTGTGGAATGAGCTTCCAGTGGAAGTGGTGGAGGCAGGTTCGATTTTATCATTTAAAAATAAATTGGATAGGTATATGGACGGGAAAGGAATGGAGGGTTATGGTCTGAGTGCAGGTAGATGGGACTAGGTGAGAGTAAGTGTTCGGCACGGACTAGAAGGGCCGTGCTGTAATTGTTATATGGTTATATGGATATATGTATTTGGTCTTACAATATGAGCCGTTACCTGATGGATCTCTGCACCTTTCTGCAGGAAACGCTCCTGATTCCCATTCCCAACCACGTCACCGGATGTATGAGACTGAGATCAGAGTGGCAAGTTTAGGTCGACGCTCCAGTGGAGATCCCAGGGAGTGCTGCACCTCTAGCAATGTGGGCCCATCACTGAGGCATCCAACTGATTTAAAAATACCAAATGCTGGCATTGCCCAGAGGTCAGGCAGCATCTGTGGAGAGAGAACTGGAGATCATATTTCAGGTCAATAGCCTGCAAGAGAACCTCCTGTACAAGATGTTGGTGAGGCCGCATTTGGAGTATTGTGCTCAGTATAGGTCACCCTGTTAGACAATAGGTGCAGTAGTAGGCCATTCGGCCCTTCGAGACAGCACCGCCACTCTGATCATGGCTGCTCATCCACATTCAGTACCCCGTTCCTGCCTTCTCCCCATATTCCTTGACTCCGCTATCTTTAAGAGCTCTATCTAACTCTCTCTTGAAAGCATCCAGCAAATTGGCCTTCTGAGGCAGAGAATTCCACAAATTCACAACTCTCTGGGTGAAAAGTGTTTCCTCATCTCTGTTCTAAATGGCCTACTCCTTATTCTTAAACTGGCCCCTGGTGCTGGACTCCCCCAACATCGGGAACACGTTTCCTGCCTCTAGCGTGTCCAATTCCTTAATAATCTTAATAATAGTCTGAAGAAGGGTTTCGACCCGAAACGTTGGCTATTTCCTTCGCTCCATTGATGCTGCCTCACCCGCTGAGTTTCTCCAGCATTTTTGTCTACCTTCGATTTTCCAGCGTCTGCAGTTCCTTCTTAAATCCTTAATAATCTTATATGTTTCAATAAGGTCCCATCTCATCCTTCTAAATTCCAGAGTATACAAGCCCAGCCGCTCCATTCTATCAACTAATGACAGTCCCACCATCCCGGGAATTAACCTCGTGAACCTACGCTGCAATCCCTCAATAGCAAGAATGTCCTTCCTCAAATTTGGAGACAAAAACTGCACACAGTACTCCAGGTGTGATCCCATTAGGGCCCTATACAACTGCAGAAGGACCTCTTTGCTCCTATACTCAACTCCTCTTGTTATAAAGGCCAACATGTCATTAGCTTTCTTCATTGCCTGCTGTACCTGAATGCTTACTTTCATGATGCTGAACAGGGACCCCTAGATCTCGTTGAACTTCCCCTTTTCCCAACTTGACGCCATTCAGATAATAATCTGCCTTCCTGTTCTTGCCACCAAAGTGGATAACCACACATTTATCCACATTAAGCTTCATCTGCCATGCATCTGCCCACTCCCCCAACCTGTCCAAGTCACCCTGCATCCTCATAGCATCCTCCTCACAGTACACACTGCCACCCAGCTTTGTTAATTCGCTAATGTTACTTTTAATCCCTTCATCTAAATCATTAATGTATATTGTAAATTGCTGCGGTCCCAGCACCGATCCTTGCGGTACCCCACTAGTCACTGCCTGCCATTCTGAAAGGGACCTGTTAATCCCTACTCTTTGTTTCCTGTCTGACAACCAATTTTCTATCCATGTCAGCACTCTACCCCCAATACCACGTGCTCTAATTTTGCCCACTAATCTCCTATGTGGGACCTTATCAAATGCTTTCTGAAAGTCCAGGTACACTACATCCACTGGCTCTCCTTTGTCCATTTTCCTTGTTACATCCTCAAAAAATTCCAGAGGATTAGTCAAGCATGATTTCCCCTTCGTAAATCCATGCTGACTCGGACCGATCCTGTTACTGCTATCCAAATGTGCCGCTATTTCATCTTTTATAATTGACTCCAGCATCTTCCCCACCACCGATGTCAGGCTAACTGGTCTATAATTCCCTGTTTTCTCTCTCCCGCCTTTCTTAAAAAGTGGGATAACATTAGCTACCCTCCAATCCACAGGAACTGATCCTGAATCTATAGAACATTGGAAAATGATCACCAATGCGTCCACGATTTCTAGAGCCACTTCCTTAAGTACCCTGGGATGCAGACCATCAGGCCCTGGGGATTTATCATCCTTCAGTCCCATCAGTCTACCCAACACCATTTCCTGCCTAATGTGGATTTCCTTCAGTTCCTCCGTCACTCTAGATCCTCTGGCCACTGGTACATCAGGGAGATTATTTGTGTCCTCCTTAGTGAAGACAGATCCAAAGTACCTGTTCAACTCATCTGCCATTTCCTTGTTCCCCGTAATAAATTCACCTTTTTCAGTCTTCAAGGGTCCAACTTTGGTCTTAACTAATTTTTTCCTCTTCACATACCTAAAGAAGCTTTTACTATCCTCCTTTATATTCTTGGCTAGCTTACCTTCGTACCTCATCTTTGCTCCCCGTATTGCCTTTTTAGTTATCTTCAGTTGCTCTTTAAAAGTTTCCCAATCCTCTGGTTTCCCGCTCATCTTTGCTATATTATATGTCTTCTCTTTTATTTTTATACTGTCCCTGACTTCCCTTGTCAGCCACGGTCGCCCCTTACTCCCCTTGGAATCTTTCTTCCTCTTTGGAATGAACTGATCCTGCACCTTCTGTATTATTCCCAGAAATACCTGCCATTGTTGTTCCACTGTCATCCCTGCTGGGGTATCTTTCAATAGACAATAGACAATAGGTGCAGGAGTAAGCCTTCGAGCCAGCACCGCCATTCAATGTGATCATGGCTGATCATCCACAAACAGCACCCCGTTCCTGCTTTCTCCCCATAACCCCTGACTCCGCTATCTTTAAAAGCTCTATTTAACTCTCTCCTGAAAGCATCCGGAGATCCGGCCTCCACTGCCCTCTGAGGCAGAGAATTCCACAGACTCACAACTCTCTGTGTGAAAAAGTGTTTTCCGTTCTAAATCTCCGTTTTTCTCATCCCCTTAATCTTAAACTGTGACCCCTGGTTCTGGACTCCCCCAAACATTGGGAACATGTTTCCTGTCTCGAGCATGTCCAAACCCTTAATAATCTTGTATGTTTCAATAAGATATCCTCTCATCCTTCTAAATTTCCAGTCAACTTTGGCCAGCTCCTCCCTCATGGCTCCATAGTCCCCTTTGTTCAACTGCAATACTGACACTTAGGAAGGAATCTTGACTGTTATAGGAAGGGTGTCATTAAATTGAAAAGAGTGCAGAGAAGATTTATGAGGATTCGATGGGCTGAGCTGTAGGGAGAGGTCGGGCAGGCTAGGACTTTATTTCTTGGAGCGCAGGAGACAGAGGGGTGATCTTACAGAGGTGTATAAAATTATGAGGGGAATACATAGGGTGAATACAATGTCTTTTGCCCAGACAAATCAAGAACCAGACAGAGGTTTAAGGCAAGGGGAAAGATAAGAAACTAAGGGTCCATTTTTTCACACAGAGTGTGGTGGGTATATGGAACGAGTTGCCAGAGGAGGTAGTTGAGGCAGGTACCAGGAAAGGTTATGAGGAATATGTGCCAAATATTGGCAGATAGGGTTAGTGTAGATGGGGTACATTAGTGGGCAAGTTGGGCCAAAGGGCCTGTTTCCATGTTATATGACTCTATGAAACTGGCTTTAATGGAGACACAAGGAATGGGGAAATGTGAAGCAAAACACAAAATGCTGGAGGAACTCTGCGGTTGGGACAGCATCTGTGGAGGAAATGGCCAGACAGCATTTCAGATATGCTCAGTCTGAAGAAGGGTCCCAACCCACAACATTGTCTGTCTATTCCTTCCACAGACCCTGCCTAGTGCAAGGTGAGGCTGGATATTGGTGCTTGCTGTCTGGACCAAGGACAGCTACACGCACCCTGTGTAGAAGCAACTGCCTTGTTTACCTAGAGAGATACAGCCTGGAAACAGGCCCTTCGGCCTGCTGAGTCCACGCTGACCCTTGATCACCCGTTCACACTAGTTCTGTGTTATCCAATTTTCTCATCCACTCCCTACACACTAAGGACAAATGACAGAGGGCCAATTAACCTACAAACCTGCACGTCTTTGGGATGTGGGAGGAAACCGGAGCACCCGGAGGAAACCCACGTGGTCACAGGGAGAACGTGCAGACTCCACAAACAGACCGTACCCAAGGTCAGGATCAAGCCCATGTGGCTGAAGCAGTGAGCCAGCAACTCTACCTTCTGTCAAAGCTTCCACAGTCAGACATAAAAACAGTTTTTATCCACGAGTAGTTGCTCTACTCAACAGCCAAAAATCTGTAGCCTCCCTTTGATCTGGTATTTTGTTGGTTCACATGCTTGATCAATGGTGTTTTATCATTGAAGTTTTATTATTATTAATGTTTAGTGTTTTCTGAGCCATTCGCAACTGTCACTGTACGTCATGTTGTTACTTGTGGGCGGAGCACCAAGGCAAATTCCTTGTATGTGAATACTTGGCCAATAAACTTACTTACTTACTTCTGTGTCTCCGCAGTAAACGCTTGTGTAAGCTTTAATAAAGACTCGCTTGCACTTTGTCAAGAAGAATGAACAGTAATTGGAATGAAGGAGGCAAATGTTGTCATTTGGAATGCATGCAATTCTTCATTCCTCATGGGACATGCAGCAGTACAAACACACGCAGCAGGTTTGGGCTTGGATTTGGCCTATGAATATCACCAGCAACCTCTCCCCCAAGTATGGATCTACCCACCCCGAAACCCGATGCCTACTCCAGACAGCGTTGCATTACTCCTGCACGCCGCTGTATGAAATACTGCCAATACTGTATTCCTGCCTCTCACCAACACTGCGCTCATTGTTAACTAATTGCTTAGTTTTCACTTGGATAGGGACATTTAAATATAGATATGCCTACAGGGACTTTAAGGTCATATCACGGCCTGATGTCAAACTAGAAACAATGAAACAATGATACAATTTATTTGTGGTCATTTGAACCTCATTGAGGTTCAAACGAAATTTGGTTTCTGCAGTCATACACACAAGTAGAAGAACCAAGACACAGCACAATTTGGGACGACAGATGGGATGACAGATGGCACAATGGGCTAAGTGTTCGGCTGGCAACCGGAAGGTAGCCGGTTCGAATCCCGCTTGGAGTGCATACTGTCGTTGTGTCCTTGGGCAAGACACTTCACCCACCTTTGCCTGTGTGTGAATGTGTGTGAGTGATTGGTGGTGGTCGGAGTGGCCGTAGGCGCAGATTGGCAGCCACGCTTCCGTCAGTCTGCCCCAGGGCAGCTGTGGCTACAAAAGTAGCTTACCACCACCGAGTGTGACTGAGGAGTGAATGAATAATGCGATGTAAAGCGCCTTGAGTATTAGAAAGGCGCTATATAAATCCCATCCATTATTTCATCATTATTAATTTACACAAACATCCATCATAGCGAATCTCCTCCTCACTGTGATGGAAAGCAAAGTCTTATATCTCCCCTGACAGGGTCCCGGTTTTGGACCCTGGGGAAGGGTCTCGATGTCGGACCCTTAGGGAGGGTCTCTGGTCGGACCAGACCCAAGGGAGGGTCTCCAGAGTCGGACCTGGGGAGTGGGGGGGGGGGGGGGGGGGGGGCAACATCTGGTGCAGCTGGTGTTTACTGCCCAGGTAGTTGGAGCTGAGAGTGGGCAAGTCCCAGTGAGGGTCAGAGGTCGGGGGGACACATGCAGGGTGCTTGGGTTGACCAAGTATGTTGAAGGTAGCAACACACAGTAGCAGGAGCAGGCCCTTCGGCCCACAGTGTCCGTGCCGAACATGATGCCGTTAAACTAACCTTTGTCTGCACGGAAACCCTATCCCTCTGCTCCCTGTATATCCATGTGTCTGGCTGAAGCCTCTTACACGTCACCATCACGTTGCACCATGTGATGAGGGGCCAGCGTACAGGAGAGGCTGGTTGAGTGGTGTCGCAATAACAACTCAAAGAGAGAGAGAGAGAGTGATACAGTGTGAAAACAGGCCCTTCGGCCCAACTAGCCCACACTGGCCAACAATGTCCCACCTGCTTGCGTTTGGCCCATATCCCTCCAACCCTGTCCCATTCATGTACCTGTCTAACTGTTTCTTAAACGTTGGGATAGTCCCAGCCTCAAACATAAAAACATAGAAAATAGGTGCAGGAGCAGGCCATTCGGCCCTTCGAGCCAGCACCGCCATTCAATATGATCATGGCTGATCATCCAACCCAGTATCCTGTACCTGCCTTCTCTCCATACCCCCTGATCCCTTTAGCCACAAGGGCCACATCTAACTCCCTCTTAAATATAGCCAATGAACTGGCCTCAACTACCTTCTGTGGCAGAGAGTTCCAGAGATTCACCACTCTCTGTGTGAATAATGTTTTCCTCATCTCGGTCCCGAAGGATTTCCCCTCTATCCTTAAGCTGTGACCTCTTGTCCTGGACTTCCCCAACATTGGGAACAATCTTTCTGCATCTAGCCTGTCCAATCCCTCAACTACCTCCTCTGGCAGCTAGAAGGAAGAGAGGGAATCTTATTGAAACATATAAGATTATAGAGGCAGGAAACATGTTCCCGATGTTGGGGGGAGTCCACAACCAGGGACCACAGTTTAAGAATAAGGGGTAAGGCATTTAGAATGGAGACAAGGAAATACTTTTTCACACAGAGAGTTGTGAGTCTGTGGAATTCTCTGCCTCAGAGGGCGGAAGCCGGTTCTCTGGATGCTTTCAAGAGATAGATAGGGCTCTTAAAGATAGCTGAGTCAAGGGATATGGGGTGAGGGCAGGAATGGGGTACTGATTGTAGATGATCAGCCATGATCACATTGAATGGCAGTGCTGGCTCAAAGGGCCGAATGGCCTACTCCTGCACCTGTTGTCTATTGTCTATTGGTCCATACACCCACCACCTTTTGTGTGAAAAAGTTACACCTCAGATTCCTATTAAATCTTTTCTCCTTCATCTTGAACCTATGTCTTCTGATCATCGATTCCCCTACTCTGGGAAAGAGATTCTGTGCATCGACCCGATTTATTCCTCTCGTGATTTTATACACCTCTATAAGATCAATAACTCTATAACTCCTCGCTCAACAAGACCAAGGAAGTGATTCTGGAAGGGGAGGTCAGGACAGCTGGTGATGGGGAGAGGTAATGGCAGCGGTCCCAGCACTCCAGCCAGAATAACACTCACCCACCCATCCTCTGCTGTCTATCAGGGTGGATTAAACTCCATCTGCCATGCCTACAGCTGATCTATATCCAGTTCAATAACTTGGCAGCCTTCCTCACAGTCTGCAAACTCAGCAATCCTGGTATCATCTGCAAACTTACGAACCAACCCATCCACGACCAGTCTGACTATCCTCCTGATTTATATTTGTATGCTTCATTGTCACCTTCCCCTAGCTATTCATCTTCCCCTAGACCCATTTTGGTCTCCAAATCTGAGGAAAGACATTATTGCCATAGAGGGAGTACAGAGAAGGTTCACCAGACTGATTGCTGGGATGTCAGGACTTTCATATGAAGAAAGACTGGATAGACTCGGCTTGTACTCGCTAGAATTTAGAAGATTGAGGGGGGATCTTATAGAAACTTACAAAATTCTTAAGGGGCTGGACAGGCTAGATGCAGGAAGATTGTTCCCGATGTTGGGGAAGTCCAGAACAAGGGGTCACAGTTTAAGGATAAGGGGGAAGTCTTTTAGGACCGAGATGAGGAAAACATTTTTCACACAGAGAGTGGTGAATCTGTGGAATTCTCTGCCACAGAAGGTAGTTGAGGCCAGTTCATTGGCTATATTTAAGAGGGAGTTAGATGTGGCCCTTGTGGCTAAAGGGATCAGGGGGTATGGAGAGAAGGCAGGTACAGGATACTGAGTTGGATGATCAGCCATGATCATATTGAATGGCGGTGCAGGCTCGAAGGGCCGAATGGCCTACTCCGGAACCTATTTTCTATGTTTCTATGTTTCTAACAATAATCTATTCTACATTTTCCTTGAGCTGCGTTCCCTTTGATGTCTCCTTTTCACACCTTACCCTTCCTTATCTCTGTGTCTCCCTCTCCCCTGAGTCTCAGTCTGAAGAAAGGCTCGACCCAAAACGTCACCCATTCCTTCTCTCCAGAGATGCTGCCTGACCGACTGAGTTACTCCAGCATTTTGTGTCTATTTTCGGTTTACACCAGCATCTGCAGTTCCTTCCTACACAACCCATCTATGTTTACGCCCAAGTCATTAATATATTATCACAAACAGCAGAGGTCCCAGCACAGACCCCTGCAGAACTCCACTGGTCACAGACCTCCAGCCTGAATATTGGCCTTCAACCACAACCCTCTGTTGTCAAGCTGGAAAGGGTACAGAGAAGATTTATGAGGATGTTGGCCAGACTAGAGGGTGTAAGCTATAGGCAGAGGTTGAGTAGGCTGGGACTCTATTCCTTGGAGCAATGGAGGATGAGGGGTGATCTTATAGAGGTGTATAAAATTATGAGAGGAATTGATCGGGTAGATGCACAGAGTCTCTTGCCCAGAGTAGGGGAATCGAGAACCAGGGGGCATAGGTTCAAGGTGAAGGGGGAAAGATTTAATAGGAATCAGAGGGGTATCTATTCCACCAAAGGGTGGTGGGTGTATGGAACAAGCTGCCAGAGGAGTTAGTTTAAGAAGCAGTTAGACAGGTACGTGGATGGGACAGGTTTGGAGGGAAAGGGGCCAAACGCGGGCAGGTGGGTCTAGTGTAGCTGGGACGTGTTGGCCGGTGTGGGATTGGAAGGCTGAAGGACCTGTTTCCACACTGTATCAGTCTATGACTCTGTCTTCACTATTCCCAAGCCAATTTTGGACCCAAAAAAAGGAGCAAAGCATTGGAATAACTCAGAGCTCTATCTAACTCTCTCTTGAACGCATCCAGAGAATTGGCCTCCACTGCCTTCTGAGGCACAGAATTCCACAGATTCACAACTCTCTGGGTGAAAAAGATTTTCCTCATCTCCTTTCTAAATGGCCTACCCCTTATTCTTAAACTATGGCCCCTGGTTCTGGACTCCCCCCAACATTGGGAACATGTTTCCTGCCTCTAGCGTGTCCAAGCCCTTAATAATCTTATATGTTTCAATGAAATCCCCTCTCACGCTTCTAAACTCCAGAGTATACAAGCCCAGCCGCTCCATTCTATCAACATATGACAGTCCCGCCATCACGGGACTTAACGTCGTGAACCTACACTGCACTCCCTCAACAGCAAGAATGTCCTTCCTCAAATTAGGTGACCAAAACTGCACACAATACTCCAGGTGTGGTCTCACTAGGGCTCTGTCCAACTGCAGAAGGACCTCTTTGTTCCTATATTCGATTCCTCTTGTTATAAAGGCCAACATGCCATTCGCTTTCTTCATTGCCTGCTGTACCTGCATGCTTACTTTCAGCGACTGATGAACACGGATGCCCAGTTCCCCAGTTGTACTTCCCCTTTTCCCAATTTGACTCCATTCAGATAATAATCTGCCTTCCTGTTTTTGCCACCAAAGTGGTTAACCTCACATTTATCCACATTAAGCTTCATCTGCCATGCATCTGCCCACTCACCCAACCTGTCCAAGTCACCCTGCATCCTCATAGCATCCTCCTCACAGTACACACTGCCACCCAGCTTTGTTAATTTGCTAATGTTACTTTTAATCCCTTCATCTAAATCATTAATGTATATTGTAAATTGTTGCGGTCCCAGCACCGATCCTTGCGATACCCCACTAGTCACTGCCTGCCATTCTGAAAGGGACCCATTAATCACTGCTCTTTTTTTCCTGTCTGCCAACCAATTTTCTATCCATGTCAGCACTCTACCCCCAATACCATGTGCTTATCAAATGCTTTCTGAAAGTCCAGGTACACTACATCCACTGGCTCTCCCATGTCCATTTTCCTTGTTACATCCTCCAAAAATTCCAGAAGATTAGCCAAGCATGATTTCCGCTTTGTAAATCCATGCTGACTCGGACCGATTCTGTTACTGCTATCCAAATGTGCCGCTATTTCATCTTTTATAATTGACTCCAACATCTTCCCCACCATCGATGTCAGGCTAACTGGTCTATAATTCCCTGTTTTCTCTCTCCCGCCTTTCTTAAAAAGTGGGATAACATCAGCTCCCCTCCAATCCACAGGAACTGATCCTGAATCTATAGAACATTGGAAAATGATCACCAATGCGCCCACAATTTCTAGAGCCACTTCTTAAGTACCCTGGGATGCAGACCATCCCAGATTTCCTCCCCCCCCACCCCCCCCCGATCGCGGTCAATGACTGTGGGACGCTCCCTCGGGTGGAGACGGAGGAGAGAGAGAAGGGGAGCGAGAGAAGGGGAGCGAGAGAAGGGAGAGAGGGAAGGGGAGAGAGAAGGGGGAGAGGGAGAGGGGGGGAGAGAGAGGGGAGGAGAGAGAGGGGAAGAGAGAGAATAGGGGAGAGAGAAGGGGGAGATGGGGGGAGAGAGAAGGGGGAGAGGGAGGGGGAGAGAGAGCAGAGGGGAGAGAGAAGCGGGAGACGGGGGGAGAGAGAAGGGGGAGTCCCACCCCATACTATGGTCACTACCTCCTAATGGCTCCTTTACCTCGAGTTCCTTTATCAAATCCGGTTTATTACACAACACTAAATCCAGAATTGCCTTCTCCCTTGTAGGCTCCAGTACAAGCTGCTCCAAGAATCCATCACGGAGGCACTCCACAAACTCCCTTTCTTGGGGTCCAGTACCAACCTGATTTACCCAGTCTACCTGCATGTTGAAATCTCCCATAACAACTGTAGCATTACCTTTGTGACACTCTGGGGACACTTTGTGAGTCTCTGTGGACTCCGGTTTCCTCCCACACCTCAAAGATGTACATGTTTGCAGGTTAATTGGCTTGGTATAAATGTAAATTGTCCCTAGTGTGTGTAGGATCGTGTTGGTGTGCAGGGATCGCTGGTCGGTGCAGGCTCGGTGGGCCGAAGGGCCTGTTTCCGTGCTGGATCTCTAAACTAAACTAAACTAAAGACTGGGCGGTGAGGGCTCCTTCCCAGATAAAAGGGCACTTGCTAAGGCACATGTCAGCCACCCTTGCCCCCCACAGCCTCCCCCTGCATAACTGGGTCAGAGTGGACCAGCTCCTTCCCTCATCCCACTATCCACACCCAGCCCTGGAGCAGGCCTGACCTCTGCTGGTCACCCAGTGTTGGTGCAGCTGCAGCCCCACTGCCACTGCTCCCTGCAGCCGGCCGATGTGAGAAATGCGATGGAGGAGGCAGCAGGGTACAGGTCAGCCGCCCACTGCGGGTTAGCAACAGAGGTAGTTCGTGCAGGTTGAAGACCCTTCATCACTGTCGCCGAACCAGAAGCAAAAGGTGCAGAGAAGATTCCTGAGGATGTCGCCAGGACTCGAGGACCTGAGCTACAGGGAGAGGTTGGGCAGGCTGGGACTTTATTCCATAGAGTGCAGGGGGTTTGCACTTTATCAGTTTATTTATTCATGTGTGTATTTACGTATATAATGGTTTATGGACACACTGATCTGTTTTGTAGTCAATGCCTACTATGTTGTGTTGTGCTGAAGCAAAGCAAGAATTTCATTGTCCTATCAGGGACACATGACAATAAACTCTCTTGAATCTTGAACTTGAACTTGAACTTGAGGTTCAGCAGTGATCTTATAAAGGTGTAAAAAAAAGAGGAAAATAGATAGGGTGAATTCACATCGTCTTTTACACAGAATAGGGGAATCAAATTCAGACGAAATAAGAGTCATGATCACAGAATGACAGTCAAACAACACAGAAACAGGCCCTTCAGCCCAACTTGTCCATGCCAACCAACATGCCTCATATACACTTGTCCCATCCGTTCGTGTTTGGCCCATCTATTATTATTGCATTAACAGTCTCATCTGTTTTTCCTTCCATTATTTATTATGTAAAAGAATATGTGTGTTATGATTGTGTTTATAGTTTGTTTGGTTGTTTGGTTGTTTGTCTTTTGCACAAAAGTCCGCGAGCATTGCCACTTTCATTTCACTGCACATCTCGTATGTGTATGTGACAAATAAACTTGACTTGACTTGACTTGACTTGATCTTGACCACTTCCTGTCTACATTGTTAATTGATTTTAGAAAAAAGGCTACCCGATATCGCTACGATTTTTGGCCATCTTACTCACAGTCTTTCTCCGCTGCAGCAGCCACAAGGATTTTTCCGATCCCTGAAAAATAAAAAAATTATGAATGTTTAAAAAACCGTGAGATCAGCTGATTGGTCCTCTTGCCTGTCAATCACCATGATGAAGATATCGCCCCTTTGGGGGGGGGGGGAGGGGGGAGAAGTATAAAGCCCCAGATGCCGGGTCAGTCAGTCACTCTGGAAGATCGTGAGGGAGAGTCCACAACTGTGATTCTAAACTGCGAGTCAACTGAACCGTGAGTCTGCAATGTACTTGCAATAAATGATTTGTTAGCCCTTAATGAAAATGCAATGAGTTGTTTGGCCTGCCCTGTGCTTGAAACTGCAATGGGAATGGAAATGAAATGAAAATGCAATGAGTTGTTTGGCTTGCCCTGTACTTGAAACTGCAATGGAAATGGAAATGAAATGAAAATGCATTGAGTTGTTTGGCCTGCCCTGTGCGTGAAACAGGAGGAGTCCCTTTGCCCCATCAGTAAGTATTCCCCCTGCAAGTATTAAACCTCACCCCAGTATTTTTCTCCCTCCCTTCATTGGCTCCCTGTGAGATCCAGGCCAGGATAGACTTTCCTCCTACATTGCTGTGATCTGCAGAAAAAGATGAAAAATGTCTAAAATTGATTCTCCACCCTCTCCCCTTTCTCTCTCATAGAGTATCTCACCTGTTTTGGGCAGAATTTCTGTCAGTTTCCGAGCTGCCAGCCCACCAGCCCTGAGTGACTGGGCTGCTGCTGGCCCACCAGACCTGAGTGACTGAGCTGCCAGCCCACCAGGCCTGAGTGACTGAGCTGCCAGCCCACCAGGCCTGAGTGACTAAGCTGCCAGCCCAAGAATCCATTTGGCCCACAATGTCCATACTAGCCCTCTGGAAACCAGTCCCTTCAGCCTACAACACCCATACTAGCGCCCCAGAAAGCCCCCCCCCCCCCCCATTTGCCAGCAATATTGGAATTGGTGGAGAGGTGGTATATTGCGTTGGGGGACCAGCCCTCCCATGTGAACATGGGACCCAACGGGTCCCACTTAGTCTAGTATCCCACTAAATCTTTCAATAGACAATAGGTGCAGTAGTAGGCCATCCGGCCCTTCGAGCCAGCACCATCACCCACTGTGACCATGGCTGATCATCCACAATCAGTACCCGGTTCCCGCCTTCTTCACATATCCCTTGACTCCACCATCTTTAAGAGTACTATCTCTTATCCATGTCCCTGTCATTTTCTCTTTCCTATGCATGTACCTGTGCAAGTGTCTTAAATGCTGTTATTGTCCCTGCCTCAATTACCTCCTCAGGCAGCTCATTCAATATACCCACCGTGTATACCACCGTGTATACCACTGTATACCACCGTATACCGTATACACCACCGTGTATACCGTGTATACCACCGTATACCACCGTGTATACCAATATACCCACCACCCTCTGTGTGAAATTTGAGAGGGGAAAGATTTAACGGGAAACTGACGGACAACCTTTCCACACCGCGGGTGGTGGGTGTATGGAATGTGCTGCCGGAGGGGATAGTTGAGGCAGGTACTATAATAACATTTAGAAGACACTTGGACAGGTAACTGGATAGTATATGTTTAGACGGATATGGGCCAAATGTGGGCTGGTGGGACGAGTGTAGCTGGGGCATGTTGGTCGGTGTGGGCAAGCCATTTTCCATGCTATATGACTGCAGACCCTCAGGGAGTTGTTGATCTGCACCCTGAGGTACAGTGTTGCTGCTGAGGTATTAGTTTAGTTTAGAGGTACAGCGCGGAAACAGGTCCTTCGGCCCACCGAGTCCGTGCCGACCAGCGATGCCCGCACATTAACACTATCCTACACCCACTAGGAACACTTTTATACATTGGTACCAAAACAATTAACCTACAAACCATAGAAACATAGAAAATAGGTGCAGGAGGAGGCCATTCGGCCCCTCGAGCCAGCACCACCATTCACTGTGATCATGGTATGTAGACAGTACGTCTTTGGAATGTGGGAGGAAACGGAAGATCTCGGAGAAAACGCACATCGGTCACGGGGAGAACGTACAAACTCCGTACAGTCAGCACCCGTAGTCGGGATCGAACCCAGGACTCTGACGCTGGGAGGCAGCAACTCTAACGCTCCTCCACCATGCCACTCAGAGTTTATCATTGCATTACTGGGATATCGTGAAACAGTGTGCAAGCTGTCCAGGCAACTCATACCATGCATTGTTACATCAAGATGGTGCAAAATAAAATAGTAAGATTAAACGAGAACTTACCAGTTTAAAGTTTGATCTGTATTTTATGAGGAGTTACGATGAGGGATTACGTGAAGAACCCGCTCAGCACGCATGCGCGGCATACTTCAAAGCAGCGGTGTGGAATCACAGATAGACACAGTTATTGAAGTAAACATAGTAAAGATAAGGAGACATCAGTTTATCAGTTTGACCCATATTATTGAGGGTGGGAGCGGCGGGCACGTTATCCCTCATCGTAACTCCTCATAAAATACAGATCAAACTTCAAACTGGTAAGTTCTCGTTTAATCTTACTATTTTACTTCGGAGTCACGTGAGTGACTACGTGAAGACTTCAAAGCTCTGTGATTTCAAACCGTGTAACAGGTATTAATTCATGCACTGCCGAAGTCCTTGAGGGAGGAAGTGTGTTATCGTAATCAACCAATGAATCTGTTTGTAGAAAAACACAATGGTATTTTTTAACAATAACAACAAAGAAATTAAATTGCTCCCCTGGGCTTAAATTAAATATTTGCAGTCTGGAAAATCTTTTCTGCAAATAAAACAGGTTTTGCCAACGGCTTATTATAAAATTTCTGAACGGTCTTTCCCCCGACCATCCTGCTGTAGCCAGGATGTGGTCTATAGGCACGTCCATTCTTTTAGCCGTCGACGTGGATGCTGCCCTGGTGGAATGAGATTTGTACATGTTAGTGTTTATCCCAGCAGCTTTTAGCACCTGCTTGAGCCATCTCGCAATGGTTTGGCTCGTCACCCGACCATAAGGTTTTTTATGACTGACCCACAAGGCTTTTCATCTCCCTCGAATTTTTGGTTGTGTCTATGTAGGATAGTAGGGTCATGGCACATAACCGTGTTTCTGGCGGGTAAGCCCGGAATTCCACGACTGGATTAGGTGTTCCTGCTCTGCTCTGTTTGATCATTCCCTGGGTAACGACAGAGATCTGGTCTGGAGCTGTGAGCATGGTGTCCAGTTGCAATAGGTGTAGTGACTGGACCCTCTGTACAGATACAAGTGCCATCAACATGAGTGTTTTGAGCATAGACGGTTCCAGGTTGAGGGACCTGGCTGGTGGCCATCCCCTGAGGTACGTCAGGACCACACTGACATCCCATGTATGGGTGTACCTTGGTCTAGGGGGTTAGAGTTGTAAATACCCTTCATTAGTTTGACCACCAGCGGGTGGGACCCCATGGCCTGTTGTCCTGGAGCTGGTTTTAAATAGACAGACAGGGCACTTCCAGCTGTGCTGATGGCTCTGTAGCTGAGTCCTTCATCGTGGTGAAGGTTCGCCAGGAATTCCAGTACGTTGGTAACTGTAGCGGTTGAGTAGGTGGTCCCTGTATCCAAGCAGTACTTCTCCCATTTTTTTGATGCTGGACAAGTGCTGTTTTTAGTGGATGTTCGGAGGGATGCTGACATGGCGTCGACGGTTTGTTCTGATAATCCCAGTCCCAGAAGTGGTTTGTGCAGAATCTGCAACTCAGGAGTTTGATTTTTTCATGGCACGGGTGGCTTGTGCCCGACACTGGGTGTTAATAACATTGGGTCACTGGGGAATACCATCGGAGTTTCAACAACCATGTCATGGAGTATTGGGAGTATTAGTAGGTCAGTCGGGTACTATCAAAATACCTGAAGCAGAGTCCATTTGTACTGTGCGTAGTCCCCGACTGATGAGGCAGAAGGGAGGAAATGCATAGAAATATAATTTCCCCAATCCAGCGCGAACGCATCTACCGCTGCTGCCTCAGGGTCTGGTTCCCAAGCGACATACATAGGTACCTGGTGATTTAGCCTTGATGCAAATAAATCGATATCTGGCGTGCCATATTGCTTGATAACTTTTGCGAAAAATATTTGGGGGTTTTAACATCCATTCGATGTTGTCATTAAATTTACGTGACCTGGTGTCTGCCTCTGTATTTAGCTTACCTGGCAGGTAAGTTGCTGATAGCCAAATATGTCTTTCGACACACCATTGCCAAATTGTGTTGACCAACTTGTCGCATGATACCGATTTTATGCCGCCCATATGGTTAATGTAGGCCACCACCGTAGTATTATCTATTTGTAACCGTACATGCAAGTGATGCATATTTGTGCATATGCTTTAAATCATAAAAGTCACCCATCTCTAGATAATTAATGCCCAGTGTAAGTGGTAATGATGACTCTGGGTTAGTCCATCTATTACCTGTGCTGGATATAGAGTTAGTTGCTCCCCAGCCTTGAGCACTGGCATCTGTTTGGATAACTAACATATGGTTAGTGATGATAATAGGGCTGTAAACTATGCCAAATGTGTTTTGCCCACCACTGTAGTTCTGATACTACTTCAGTGGGTAACTTCATGACACGATCATAATGACCTGTATGTCGTTTTTGGTGCAAATGTCTGAATTATGTAGCCGGAAATGCTGCTACCATTTTCCCAATTACTTTGTTACTTGTCGAGTAGTTGGTAGTTCGTTGACCATTAAATTGTTGCATGATTGTGCCAATTCAACTATTTTGTCTCTTGGCAATGTTACAGTTACGTAGACTGAATTAATTGTGACACCCAAGTAGTCCATGATTGTGGATGGCTACAACTTAGATTTTATCTGGATGTAAGACAATCCCAGGGTTTCGAATAACTGTTTAGTAGCTGATATAGCTAACATAGTCAATTCCATGGTCTTGCCTACCATTTAAGATATCATCAAGATATGCCATGACAATATGTTTTTGTCTTCTGAATATTGCCAGAGCTGGTTTTAGTATCTTGGTGAACAATCTTGGGCTGATGTGAACCCATTGGGTAACGCTTTAAACTGCTATAGCTGCCCCATCCAGGTAAATTTCAGGTATCTGCGATGATCCTTGTGAATGGTACTAAATAGTAAACATCTTTAAGATCAATGCTTACCATGAAGTATCCTTTGGAATTTAGTTGTTTGGCAGTAACAACCGTTTCCATTTTGAAATGTATATACTTAACAAACATATTTAGTGAAGTTAAGTCAATGATGATGCGACATCCACCATCTTTTTTGGGTTTAGTGAATATATTTGATACGAATTGCAAGGGTTCAGGTTTTCCCATGATACCCTTTGTAATTAGTCTCACCAGTTCAGCTTGTCCCTCTTGTTTCTTTAACGGAGAGGGGAAAAATACCCTCTGGGGTGAATGTTGACCTGGTGGCAATTTTTCTAGTATGAATTGTATTTGTATCCACTAATGCCATTGAGTATATACTGATCTTGTGATACACTCCCATGTGTTAGTATTACTCTATATACTGGTAGGAACCAGACCCACCTACCTCCATGGTTATGGGTATTCTTCTGTTTCCTGCCGGTCCAACGAGTGTTGCACGTCGTCTGACGTGGCGGTGACGTTGGGGGGTGGCACATTTTCCATGGGGTCCGCTCTGGGCCCTGGTCTAAAGAAGACTTCCGGGGGTAGAATGCGGACCCCGAGCTTTCATCAGTCCCATATGGTAGACGTCAACTGATGGACGCGATGGGGTGCTGCTGCTTAGGAATTATTGTTTTTGGTTTGCTCGTCCCGGCCCTGCCCTCATAAGACCGAAAGTTTTTTAAAAACCTCTTCCATGTCCTTCATATGCTTTGTGAGGTTTTTGCCAAAGAGCAGCTCAGTGGCTGGGGTATGCACAACCCCGCAAATGTAGGATTTTGATGGTAGGTCTTATGATTTGTTTACGAAGGTTGTGGTCATCTCCGTATTTGTCCATGGAACGAGGAAAACGATGTGATGGCTGACGTCAGGCATTTAACGGCCTCCTGCACGTGGGGTTGCCACGTAGCGGTCCACCACACCTAGCAGCTCTTCCTTATACTGCACCCCTTGCATACTCCCGAGATCTTCAGCCATCGTCCCCTATTATTGACCAGCCCAGTCCTGGTCACCAAAGCTACCCTCGGGTAAGGAGGAAGCAATGGACAGTGCAGAAGGCACTGTGGAGGGAGTGCCTGAACTCCCCCCTGCGAGAGCGCCCCTCACGAAGCGCGTCTCGCTGGAGCTCCTGCTCCAGGAGCCGCTCCATGCGGCTCAAGCAGCTGTCTTTCCCCCCGTGCGGGTGGAGAGACGTCCCGTTCCGACAAGTCGGAAGCCACCGGCCGGACGCCTGTTCCGTGGCTTTACTTCCAGCCCGCTGCTCAGGCGCTAGCGGGGCTGGGCTCGGCACGGTGTCGGGATAGCGGAGCGCCCGGTAAGCGGTCCTACCGCCTTGTTGCTGCACCCCCCCCAGATGGAACGCTCCTCCGTGGAGTCGAGCGGGGGACAGGTTTGTCTAAGAGCCTTTCTTCTCTGCCTGAAAGCAGAAGGCTCCCTGTGAAAGAAAAACCCGACCTCAGAGCTTACCTGACGGTCCGTTCTTTCACCTGTAGCGGGAGCGCCTGACTCCCGATGTGGCCGCTGTTGCATTGCTGAACGTAATGCCGTGCATGCGTGCTGAGCGGGTTCTTCACGTAGTCACTCACGTGACTCCGAAGTAAAATCAAACAAAGTGTACGCACCCTGTCCAGGTACAGAAATAGGGCAGGTAACTAAGGTGCAAGTCAGGACAAGTCGGTGAGCTACAGGTACAATGGAAATCTGACACACAGCAACAGCAGCAACAGCAGCAACAGCAGCAGCATCAGCGCATAGACTTGGGCAGCCCACACAAACAGATCAGCTGTAGATTCTTCCAGAATGAGGTCGATTGGAAGATGAAGGCAGTACCCTGGCTTATGGAAGGACCGTTCAGAAACCTGATCACAGAGGAGAAGAAGCTGTTCCTGAGTCTGGTGGCTCGAGCTTTCAAGCTTCTGTACCTTCTGCCGGACGGGAGCAGGGAGAAGAAGGAATGACCGGGGTGGGACAAGTCTTTGATTATGTCGGTTGCTTTCCTGAGGCAGTGTGAAGTGTAGATGGAGTTGATGGTGGGGAGTGTGGTCGGTGTGATGGACTGGGTTACATCTACAATGGTGGGGAGTGTGGTCTGTGTGATGGACTGGGCTACATCTACAATGGTGGGGAGTGTGGTCTGTGTGTGATGGACTGGGCTACATCTACAATGGTGGGGAGTGTGGTCTGTGTGATGGACTGGGCTACATCTACAATGGTGGGGAGTGTGGTCTGTGTGATGGACTGGGCTACATCTACAACTCTCACAGTCTTGAGCAGAGCTGTTCCCAAACCAAGCTGTGATGCATCCCGACAGGATTCTTCCTATGGTGCATCTGTAGAAGTTGGCAAGAGTAATTGGAGACATGCCAAACTGCCTTTGTGTGCTTTCTTGGCCACAGTTTCAATGTGGTAGGTCTACAACTAGTTGTTGGTGATATTAATGCCAAGGAACGAGGCTCTTGACCATCTCCAGTTCCAACCAGCTAGAGGCCAGGCCATCCTAGACTGGGTATTGTGTAATGAGGAAGGATTAGTTAGCAATCTTGTTGTGCAAGGCCCCTTGGGCAACAGCGGCCATAATATGGTGGAATTCTACATTAGAATGGAGAGTGACACAGTTAATTCCTGAACTTAAAGAAAGGTAACTTTGATGGTATGACGGGAATTGGCAAGGATAGACTGGCAAATGACACTTAGAGGGTTGACGGTGGAGATACGATGGCAAAGATTTAAAGATCACATGGATGAATTACAACAATTGTTCATCCCTGTCTGGCGTTAAAATAAAACATGGAAGGCGGCTCAACCGTGGCTAACGAGGGGAATTAGGGATAATGTTATATCTAAGGAAGAGGCGTATAAATTGGCCAGAGGAAGCAGCAAACTGGCAAACTAGGAGAAATTCAGAATTCAACCCTTCAAACAGTTAATTAAGAGCGGGAAAATAGAGCATGAAAGAAAGCTTGCGGGGAATATAAAAAGTGACTGTAAAAGCTTCTATAGATATGTGAAGAGGAAAAGATGTGAAGACAACTCTAGGTCCCTTACAGTCAGAAACAGGTGAATTTATAATGGGGAAACAAGGAAATGGCAGAACAGTTAAACAAGTACTTTGGTTCTGTCTTCACTAAGGAAGGCACAAACAATCTCCCAGAAATACTCGGGGACCAAGGATCTAGTGGGAGGGAGGAACTGAAGGGAATCCACATTAGTCACAAAATGGTGTTAGGTAAACTATTGGGACTGAAGGCAGATAAATCCTCAGGGCCTGATGGTCTGCATCCCAGAGTACTCAAGGAGGTGGCTCTAGAAATCATGGATATATTGGTGATCATTTTCCAATGTTTTCTAGACTCTGGATCAGTTCCTGTGGACTGGAGGGTAGCCAATGTAACCACACTTTTTAAGAAAGGAGGGAGAAAGAAAACAGGGAGTTATAGACCAGTTAGCCTTACATCAGTAATGGGGAAGATGCTGGAGTCGATTATTAAAGATGTTATAGCAGCGCATTTGGAAAACAGTGATGGGATCGGTCAAAGTCAGCGTGGGTTTATGAAGGGGACATCATGCTTGACTAATCTTCTGGAATTTTTTGAGAATGTAACAAGTTCAATGGATAAGGGAGAGCCAGTGGATGTGGTTTATCTGGACTTTCAAAAAGCCTTTGACAACGTCCCACACATGAGATTAGTGTTCAAAATTAGAGCACGTGGTATTGGGGGTAGGATATTGACATGGATAGAGAACTAGTTGGCAGACAGGAAGCAAAGAGTAGGAATTAATGGGTCCTTGTCAGAATGGCAGGCAGTGAGTAGTGGGGTGCCGCAAGGCTCGGTGCTGGGACCCCAGTTACTTACAATATATACTAACAATATAGACAAAGGAATTAAATGTAACATCTCCAAGTTTGCAGATTACACAATGCTGGGTGGCAGTGTGAGCTGCGATGAGGATGCTATGAGGCTGTAGGATGACTTGGATAGGTTGGGTGAGTGGGCAGATGCATGGCAGATGCTTTTCATTTCACTGCACATCTCGTATGTGTATGTAGGTATGTTGCAAAACCTACCTTCAGCGGCGCTGCAGATCTGTCGCTGCCCGTGTGCGCGATTTTGGCGCCTTTGAGAGGGGGGCGGGTTTAAAACGCGATTTTCTCTCGGCTATTCAAATCGAGGTTGTTCAGCCGACTTAGTTGCTGACGGAAAATCGCTGCGAGGTTCGTTCGCTGCAGCTATTTTTAAACTAAATTGGTTAATTTAATTGTTATAGTAGGTTAAAAATCATCCTCTAAACCTGCGACCGCCGCCAATGGGACGGATCTCATGCAGGGGACAACGCAAGGTAGGCTGTTTATTTTTACATTAAAAAGCGCTTCTTACGATCCCTTTATATAAAATTTTATGTTGCGAGTAGTTAATTTGGGGGGCCATTAAATCCTGCAGTATTTTTCTGGGCATATGGGGTACAAATTCACCGCAATGGGAACGTTCCAAACCAGTGCGTTCCACAGAGTTCCACAGGATCCCACTCGAAAGCTGATTTAAACGGCCATTAATTTACAGCAATTGAACACTAAATTCCTTCCATTTGGCCTATAAATTAATGTCAATGAGATTTAAAAAGCATGTTTTATTGTGAATTGTCTGAATGTTCTTTGGACACTTACGCTATTTAAAAATGTTAATCTTTCCTTAAGAAATTGATAGATATTTAGATCTAGTAATTGAATTTTGGAATTAGCTACAATTGGGTAACTAACTAATTATATGCTTTAATTTCAGGTCATCCAAGTAAGATTGTTTCATATTTGTTTCAGAATGCTTCAATCTATAATAACTGAAAATGTATTTCAGTTCTCTTCATTTTTAATAAAGTTATGGGTTTTTGACTGTCCTCGATCACAGCCTTTGTGTTAAGTCAATGGAAAATCAATAGGGAACAAGATGCTGATTTCCAAGTATGACAATGGCCATAACTTTTTTAATACTGAAGATATGAAAGTGAATTAGGTGTCAAATTAAACTTATTTTTATGCTTTATCTGATGGGATAAATTGCAGACTTGATTTTTTAAATCTCAAAATGTTGTAACATTGTTAGTGTATGTGACGAATAAACTTGACTTGACTTGAGATGCAGTATAATGTGGATAAATGTGAGGTTATCCATTTTGGCAACAATAACACGAAGGGAGATTATAGACAATAGACAATGGACAATTTGTGCAGGAATAGGCCATTCGGCCCTTCAAGCCAGCACTGCCATTCAATGTGATCATGGCTGATCATCCACAATCAGTACCCCGTTCCTGCCTTCTCCCCATATCCCCTAACTCCGCTATCTTTAAGAGCTCTATCTAACTCTGTCTTGAAAGTATCCAGAGAACCGGCTTCCACCGCCCTCTGAGGGAGAGAATTCCACAGACTTACAACTGTGTGAAAAAGTTTCCTCATCTCTGTTCTAAATGGCCTACCCCTTATTCTTAAAACTATGGCCTCTGGTTCTAGACTCCCCCAACATCGGGAACATGTTTCCTGCCTCTAGCTTGTCCAAACCCTTAATAATCTTATATGTTTCAATAAGATACCCTCTCATCCTTTTAAATTCCAGCGTATACAAGCCCAGCCGCTCCATTATTATCTGAATGGTGTCAGATTAGGAAAAGGAGAGGTGCAACGACACCTACGTGTCCTTCACAGTCACTGAAAGTAAACATGCAGGTACAGCAGGCAGTGAAGAAAGCTAATGGCATGTAGGCCTTCATAGCGAGAGGATTTGAGTTCAGGAGCAAGGAGATCCTACTGCAGTTGTACAGGGCCCTGGTGAGACCGCACATGGAGTATTGTGTGCAGTTTTGGTCTCCGAATTTGAGGAAGGACATTCTTGCTATTGAGGGAGTGCAGCGTAGGTTCACCAGGTTAATTCCCGGGATGGCGGGCCACAGTTTAAGAATAGGGGCGGGCCATTTAGGGCTGAGATGAGGAAACACTTTTTCAGCCAGACAGTTGTGAATCTGTGGAATTCTCTGCCACAGAAGGCAGTGGAGGCCAATTCACTGGATGTATTCAAGAGAGAGTTAGATATAGCTCTTAGTGCTAACCGAATCAAGGGATATGGAGAGAAAGCAGGAACAGGGTACAGATTCTGGATGATCAGCCATGATCATATTGAATGGCGATGATGGCTTGAAGGGCCGAATGGCCTACTCCCACACCTACTTTCTATGGTTCTATGTTTCTGCACCATTGCTGCTGAACCTTTCCTATCCATGAAAGTGTCTTTTCAATGCTGGGACTATCTCAGGTTGACATCTCAGTCAGTGTGGGTGAGTTGGGCCGACGAGCCTGTATAATTCTGTTCATTTGGTCTCAAGAAGGCCAACCAAATCCATGAGAAATGATTTTCCATGCACAAGGTTGTGTTGACTATATCTAACCACCCCCTGCCTTTCCAATTGCTGGTAGATCCTGTCACTCCGAATCCTCTCCAGTAATGTTCCCACCACTGATGTCAGGCTCACATGCCTGTGGTTCCCTGGCTTCTCCTCGCTGCCCTCTATCAGGTCTCCCGTCAATCTCCAGCGTTCCAGAGAAACAATCCAAGTCTGTCCAATCTCTCCCTGTAGCTGATACCCTCTAATCCAGGCAACATTCTGATATAGGACACACAGTGCTGGAGTAACTCAGCGGGTCAGGCAGCATCTGTGGAGAACATGGATAGGTGACATTTCACAGAGTGCTGGAGTAACTCAGCGGGTCAGGCAGCATCTCTGGAGAACATGGATAGGCAGCATCACAGGAGGATCCCGACCCAAAACATCATCTATCCATGTTCTCCAGAGATGCTGCCTGACCCGCTGAGTTACTCCAGCACTCTGTCCTTCTGTGGGAAACGACATCTGCAGTTCCTTGTTTCTATCATTCTGGCAAACCTCCTCTGCACCCTTTCCAAAGCCTCCACATCCTTACTGTAATGGGGCGACTGGAGCTGCAGGCAATAATCTAAATGCAGCCTGACCATAGTCCTATAAAGCTGCGTAGAAACGAAGAAAAATAGGTGCAAGAGTAGGCCATTCGGCCCTTCGAGCCAGCACCGCCATTCAATATGATCATGGCTGATCATATAAAATCAGGACCCGTTCCTGCTTTTTCCCCATATCCCTTGATTCCTTTAGCCCCGAGCTAAATCTAACTCTCTCTTGAAAACATCCAGTGAATTGGCCTCCACTGCCTTCAGTGGCAGAGAATTCCCCCGATTCACAGCTCTCTAGATGAAAATGTATTTCTTCAGTTCTAAATGACCTACCCCTTATTAGTTTAGTTTATAGATGCAGCGCGAAAACGGGCCCTTCAGCACACCAGGTCCGCGCAGACCAGCGATCCCCGCACACTAACACTATCCCACACCCACTAGAGACAATGTTTACATTTACCAAGCCAATTAACCTACAAACCTGTACTTCTTTGGAGTGTGGGAGGAAGCCGAAGAGCTCAGAGAAAACCCACGCAGGTCACGTGGAGAACATACAAACTCCATACAGACAGCACCCGTAGTCGGGATCGAACCTGAGTCTCCGGCGCTGCATTCGCTGTAAGGCAGCAACTCTACCGCTGCACCACTATGATCGCTTGTTATTCTTAAACTGTGACCCCTGGTTTTGGATTCCCCCAACATTGGGAACATTTTTCCTGCATCTAGCCTGTTCAATCCTTTAAGAATTTTATGTTTTTATAAGATCTCCTCTCATCCTTCTAAATTCCAGTGAATACAAGCCCAGTCGATTCATCATATGTCAGTCCCGCCATCCCGGGAATTAACCTGGTGAACCTACACTCACTCCCTCAATAGCAATAATATCCTTCCTCAAATTAGCACACAATACTCCAGGTGCAGTCTCACCAGGACCCTGTACAACTGCAGTAGGAACTCCTTGCTCCTAAACTCAAATTCTCTTGCAATGAAGGCCAACATGCCATTAGCTTTCTTCACTGCCTGGTGTACCTGCATGCTTACTTTCAGTGACTGATGTACAAGCACACCCAAGTACACCCTTTTCCTAATCTGACACCATTCATTCTCTCCATACCCCCTGATCCCTTTAGCCACAAGGGCCACATCTAACTCCCTTTTAAACATAGCCAATGAACTGGCCTCAACTACCTTCTGTGGCAGAGAATTCCACAGATTCACCAATCTCTGTGTAAAAAATGATTTTCTCATCTCGGTCCTAAAAGTCTTCCCTCTTATCCTTAAACTGTGACCCCTGGTTCTGGACTTCCCCAACATCGGGAATAATCTTCCTGCATCTAGCCTGTCTATCCCCTTAAGAATTTTGTAAGTTTCTATAAGATCCCCCCTCAATCTTCTAAATTCTAGCGTGTACAAGCCGAGTCAGTCTTTCTTCATATGAAAGTCCTGCCATCCCAGGAGTCTGATGAACCTTCTGTGGCAAGCATGTCTTTCCTCAGATTAGGAGACCAAAACTGTACGAAATACTCCAGGTGTGGTCTCACCAAGACCCTGTACAACTGCAGTAGAACCTCCTTGCTCTTATACTCAAATCCTTTTGCTATGACTGCTAACATACCATTTGCTTTCTTCACTGCCTGCTGCACCTGCATTCCTACTTTCAATGACTGGTGTACCATGACACCCAGGTCTCGTTGCATCTCCCCTTTTCCTAATCAGCCACCATTCAGATAATAGTCTACTATCCTGTTTTTGCCACCAAAGTGGATAACCTCACATTTATCCACATTGTACTGCATCTGCCATGCATTTGCCCACTCACCCGATCTATCCAAGTCACCTTGCAGCTTCCTAGCATCCTCCTCACAGCTAACACTGCCCCCCAGCTTCGTGTCATCCGCAAACTTGGAGATGGTGCATTCAATTCCCTCTTCCAGATCATTAATATATATTGTAAATAGCTGGGGTCCCAGCACTGAGCCTTGCGGTACCCCACTAGTCACTGCCTGCCATTCTGAAAAGGACCCGTTTACTCCTACTCTTTGCTTCCTGTCTGCCAGCCAGTTCTCTATCCACATCAATACTGAACCCCCAATACCGTGTGCTTTAAGTTTGTATACTAATCTCTTATGTGGGAACTTGTCGAAAGCCTTCTGAAAGTCCAGATATAACACATCCACTGGTTCTCCCTTATCCACTCTACTAGTTACATCCTCGAAAAATTCTATAAGATTCGTCAGACATGATTTACCTTTCATAAATCCATGCTGACTTTGTCCAATGAATTCACCAGTTTCCAAATGTGCTGCTATCCCATCTTTAATAACTGACTCCAGAATTTTCCCCACCACCGATGTTAGACTAACTGGTCTGTAATTCCCCGTTTTCTCTCTCCCTCCCTTTTTAAAAAGTGGGGTTACATTAGCTACCCTCCAGTCCTCAGGAACTACTCCAGAATCTAAAGAGTTTTGAAAAATTATCACTAATGCATCCACTATTTCTGCGGCTACTTCCTTAAGTACTCTGGGATGCAACTTATCTGGCCCTGGGGATTTATCGGCCTTTAATCCATTCACTTTACCTAACACCACTTCCCGACTAAACTGGATTTCACTCAGTTCCTCCATTTCATTTAACCCCCGGTCCCTTGCTATTTCCGGCAGATTATTTATGTCTTCCTTAGTGAAGACAGAACCAAAGTAGTTATTCAATTGGTCTGCCATGTCCTTGTTCCCCATGATCAATTCGCCTGTTTCTGACTGCAAGGGACCTACATTTGTTTTAACTAATCTTTTCCTCTTCACATATCTATAAAAACTTTTGCAGTCAGTTTTTATGTTCCCTGCCAGTTTTCTTTCATAATCTATTTTCCCTTTCCTAATTAAGGCCTTTGTCCTCCTCTGCTGGTCTCTGAATTTCTCCCAGTCCTCTGGTAGGCTGCTTTTTCTGGCTAATTTGTACGCTTCATCCTTTGTTTTGATACTATCCCTGATTTCCCTTGTTATCCACGGATGCACCTGACTTATTCTTTTGCCAAACTGGGATGAATTGTTGTAGTTCATCCATGCAGTATTTAAATGCCTTCCATTGCATATCCACCGTCAACCCTTTAAGAATCATTTGCCAGTCTATCTTGGCCAATTCACGTCTCATACCCTCAAAGTCACCTTTCTTTATGTTCAGGACCCTTGTTTCTGAATTAACAATGTCACTCTCCATCCTAATGAAGAACTCAACCATATTATGGTCACTCTTGCCCAAGGGGCCACGCATAACAAGACTGCTAACTAACCCTTCCTCATTACTCAATACCCAGTCTAAAATAGCCTGCTCTCTCGTTGGTTCCTCTACATGTTAGTTTAGAAAACTAACCCGCGTACATTCCAAGAAATCTTCTTCCTCAGCATCCTTGCCAATTTGATTCACCCAATCTATATGTAGATTGATGTCACCCATTATAACTGTTTAACCTTTGTTGCACGCATTTCTAATTTCCTGTTTGATGCCATCCCCAACTCCACTACTACTGTTAGGTGGCCTGTACACAACTCCCACTAGCGTTTTCTGCCCCTTAGTGTTTCGCAGCTCTACCCATATCGATTCCACATCGTCCAAGCTAATGTCCTTCCTTTCTATTGCGTTAATCTCCTCTCTAATCAGCAACGCTACCCCACCTCCTTTTCCTTTCTCTCTATCCCTCCTGAATATTGAATATCCCTGGATGTTCAGCTCCCAGCCTTGGTCACCCTGGAGCCATGTCTCCGTGATCCCAACTATATCATATTCATTAATAACTATCTGCACATTCAACTCATCCACCTTATTACAAATGCTCCTTGCATTAAGATACAAAGCCTTCAGGCTTGTTTTTACAACACTCTTACCCCTTATACAATTATGTTAAAAAGTGGCCCTTTTTGATTTTTGCCCTGGATTTGTCTGCCTGCCACTTTTACTTTTCACCTTGCTACCTATTGCTTCTACCCTCATTTTACACCCCTCTGCCTCTCTGCTCTTGTACCCATCCCCCTGCCACATTAGTTTAAATCCTCCCCGACATCACTAGCATTATCTGCTTCATCACTGACGTTTCTTGAAAGACACCTGGATAGGTACATGGCTAGTCAAGGTTTAGAGACATGGGCCAAATGGGACTAGTGTAGATAGGGCATCTCGTCAACATAGACGAGTTGAGTCCAAGAGCCTGTGTCTGTGCTGTATGACTCTGTGCCCCTATATGTGTGTGTGTGTGGGTGTGTACATATACAGATATATATAGAGAGCATGTGTGTGAGAGAGATAAAATTATCTCTCATTTCCTCTCTCATTTCCTGTGGTTCTGCACTGTGACAAACACATTGCTCCTGGAGGGGCCCCATTCTTTGCCCAGCTAACATATTTATAGAAACTCTTCAATTCCCCTAGACTTTATCTGCCAGAGCTGTCTTACATCCTAGTCTCCATCCTGACGTCCCTCTTCAATGCACGACTACATCCCTTACTCTCCTCTGGTGATTTCCTTGCCCCCGGCTGCCTCTAGCTGACATGTGCCTCCTTTGTTGTCCTCACCAGAGTTACCCAGGGTTGCTGGTCCTGCCAGTCTTGCCCATCACCCCAGCAGCAACATGCTGCCCCTGAACTACCCCTCTCTCACCTTAAACACCGCCCCCCCCCCCCCCCCCCCCCCCCCATGCCTGGCATTAAAAAATTGGAGGAGCAGCACCGCATATTCCGCTTGGGCAGTTTGCACCCTAGCGGCATAAACATTGACTTCTCCAATTTCCGGTAGCCCTTGCTGTCTCCTCCCCTTCTCAGCTCTCCATCAGCCCTCGGGCTCCTCCTCTTCCTTTCTCCTCCCCGCCCCCCCCCCCGCCCACCCTACATCAGTCTGAAGAAGGGTTTCGGCCCGAATCGTTGCCTATTTCCTTCGCTCCATAGATGCTTCTGCACCCGCTGAGTTTCTCCAGCACTTTTGTCTACCATCGATTTTCCAGCATCTGCAGTTCCTGCTTAAACATTAAAACACTCTTCCCATCCCTCAACCATGTGTATTTGACAGCTAGAGTAGCATATCTACATCAGGGGTGGGGAACCTTTTCATGTTGGAATGCCGCATTAAGTTAGCTGTAATCTAATATGGCCACATCCAAGAAACTTCAATTAGATATACTCAAAATGTATCCTTTTGGCGTATTGCCAAAGTTGTTCTGTTACATTGAGGGCTAATTCATCCTGCCGATCTGTTATAGTTCTCCTTGAAAGAGGCATTTGTTTGTACTTTGAAACCTTATTGGGGTCTAAGCATCCTACAACTTCGACAATGCATTCTTTTACGATTTCTACATCGCTAAATGGCTTCCCTTTTGTCCCCCTGTGTATATATAAGCGACTTTATGTCGCTTCAGTAGCATTATGTCCGGGTCTTACCGCTGCTTGAAATAACTGCCTTTGCCGCTGCTTTTTAGCTTTACTTTCTGCAATGCAACCTTTCGCACCTCACTCTCCAATGTGAAATATTTGTGGTCCTTATGAGTGGCATAATGCTGATGAGCATTGAATTTCATCAATGTTGATATTACAGTATCGCAAAGCACGCAAATCATCTTATCTTTAGAAACAAGATAATATTGCAGTTCCCATTCCCAATGCTCATTAAAAACTCTTATTTCTTCCCTCATCGTTCTCTTGGTTTTCTTTGACATGATGGGCTGTTACGCAAAGAGAATTAAAAAAACAGTCGAGCAAATACGCAGTTTAACTATTCTGAAATTCAACTTCAAACGGGAAGCCACGTCCACCGCTATCGAAAGTTGATAATACTGAAGACTGGACGGCCAGCGGACTCTCAAGCGACATTCTCCCTCTCGTCAACCAGCCTCATGCGGTGGTGGTGGTGCCAGTCAGGTAGGGAGGTGAACGTACATTCTAGAGTCGCATTAGAACTAAATCATGAGCATAACAGGTGTTAAAATAGCCCTATTGATTTATTAATGTTTTAATTGTGGCCATCAGTCGGGGAGGATTATTTCGTTGAATCTTCTTTTGCCCTTTGGTATTTTAAATATGTTCATTTTAAGATTAAAATTAAAATAATAAGACGAACAAAAACATATTAATAAAAATAAAAGGATTTGTTGTACAAAATTTGGATTCATTCCTAATGGATTCATTCCTTAAGGCATGCGGCCTTAAGGCCGTAGGTTCCCCACCCCTGGTCAACATAATAGTGTGTGTCTGTGCGATGGTGTGAGTATCTCTGCATGATTCTGTGTCTTTCTGTGTATGTATATCTGAGACTGTTTCTGTGTGTGTGTCTGCTTTCTCTCTGACTGTGTGCATCTATCTGAGGCTGTTTCTCTCTCTCTGTGTGTGTGTGTGTGTGTGTGTGTGTGTGTGTGTGTGTGTGTGTGTGTGTGTGTGTGTGTGTGTGTGTGTGTGTGTGTGTGTGTGTGTGTGTATGTGTGTGTGTCCGTGCCGGCAGGTGCATGTCTGTGTGTGTTTATCCGTGCGTCTGCATGTACATG
The DNA here is from genome assembly GCF_010909765.2 of Amblyraja radiata. Taxonomy (NCBI): domain Eukaryota; kingdom Metazoa; phylum Chordata; class Chondrichthyes; order Rajiformes; family Rajidae; genus Amblyraja; species Amblyraja radiata. Next base: position 6,484,961 of record NC_045963.1, on the reverse strand, counting down.
TCTATGTGCATGGGTATCTGTGCGTACATGTCCATGTGCGTGTGTGTCTGTGCGTACATGTCTATGTGCGTGTGTGTATCTGTGCGTACATGTCTATGTGTGTGTATCTGTGTGTACATGTCTATGTGTGTGTGTGTATCTGTGTGTACATGTCTATGTGTGTGTGTATCTGTGTGTACATGTCTATGTGTGTCTGTGTGTATCTGTGTGTACATGTTTATGTGTGCGTGTGTATCTGTGTGTACATGTTTATGTGTGTGCGTGTGTATCTGTGTGTACATGTTTATGTGTGTACGTGTCTATCTGTGTGTGTGTGTATCTGCGTGTACATGCCTATGTGTGTTTGTATCTGTGTGTACATGTCTATGTGTGTGTGTATATCTGTGTGCCTGCATATATATGTCTATGTGTGTGTGTATCTGTGTGTACATGTCTGTGTGTGTGTGTATCTGTGTGTACGTCTATGTGTGTCTGTATCTGTGTACATGTCTGTGTGTGTGTATATATGTGTACATGTCTATGTGTGTGTGTGTGTATCTGTGTGTACATGTCTATGTGTGTGTATCTGTGTGTACATGTCTGTGTGTGTGTATCTGTGCGTACATGTCTATGTGTGTGTTTATCTGTGCGTACATGTCTATGTGTGTGTGTATCTGTGTGTACATGCCTATGTGTGTGTGTATCTGTGTGTACATGTCTATGTGTGTGTGTATATGTGTGTACATGTCTGTGTGTGTGTATATCTGTGTGTACATGTCTATGTGTGTGTGTGTATCTGTGTGTACATGTCTATGTGTGTGTGTGTATCTGTGTGTACATGTCTATGTGTGTGTGTATCTGTGTGTACATGCCTATGTGTGTGTGTATCTGTGTGTACATGTCTGTGTGTGTATCTGTGTGTCCATGTCTATGTATGTGTATCTGTGTGTACATGTCTATGTGTGTGTGTGAGTATCTGTGTGTACATGTCTATGTGTGTGTGTATCTGTGTGTACATGTCTATGTGTGTGTGTGTGTGTGTATTTGTGTGTATATGTCTATGTGTGTGTGTGTATCTGTGTGCCTGCGTGTGTGTGTGTGTGTACACATCTAAGTGTGTGTGTACACATCTAAGTGTGTGTGTGTATCTGTGTACATGTCTATGTGTGTGTGTATCTGTGTGCCTGCATGTGTGTGAGTGTGTGTGTGTGTGTGTGTGTGTGTGAACACGTCTATGTTTGTGTGTGTATCTGTGTGTACATGTCTATGTGTCTGTGTATCTGTGTGCCTGCATGTGTGTGTGTGTGTGTGTGTGTGTGTGTGTCCATGTCTATTTGTGTGTGTGTATCTGTGTGTACATGTCTATGTGTGTGTGTGTATCTGTGTGTACATGTCTATGTGTGTGTGTATCTGTGTGTACATGTCTATGTGTGTGTGTGAATCTATGTGCCTGCATGTGCGTGTGTGCGTGTATGTATCCGTGTCCGCGTGTGTGTCTGCCTGCAGGTGCATGTCTGTGTGTGTATCCGTGACTATGTGTGTGTGTTTATCCGTGCGTCTGCATGTACATGTCTATGTGCATGTGTATCTGTGTGTACATGTCCATGTGCGTGTGTATCTGTGCGTACATGTCTATGTGTGTGTGTATCTGTGCGTACATGTCTATGTGTGTGTATCTGTGTGTACATGTCTATGTGTGTGTGTGTATCTGTGTGTACATGTCTATGTGTGTGTGTGTGCGTGTGTATCTGTGTGTACATGTTTATGTGTGTCTGTGTATTTGTGTTTACATGTCTATGTGTGTGCGTGTGTATCTGTGTGTACATGTTTATGTGTGTGCGTGTGTATCTGTGTGTACATGTTTATGTGTGTACATGTCTATGTGTGTGTGCGCGTGTATCTGTGTGTACATGTCCATGTGTGTGCGTGTATTTGTGTGTACATGTCTGTGTGTGTGTATCTGTGTGTACATGTCTGTGTGTGTGTGTATCTGTGTGTTCATGTCTGTGAGTGTGTATCTGTGTATACATGTCTGTGTGTGTGTATCTGTGTATACATGTCTATGTGTGTGTGTATCTGTGTGTATATGTCTATGTGTGTGTGTGTCTGTGTGTTCATGTCCGTGTGTGTGTATATCTGTGTGTACATGTATATGTGTGTGTGTGTATCTGTGTACATGTCTATGTGTACATGTGTATTTGTATGTACATGTCTATGTGTGTGTGTGTATCTGTGTACATGTCTATGTGTACATGTGTATTTGTATGTACATGTCTATGTGTGTGTGTGTATCTGCGTGTACATGCCTATGTGTGTTTGTATCTGTGTGTACATGTCTATGTGTGTGTATCTGTGTGCCTGCATATATATGTCTATGTGTGTGTATATCTGTGTGTACATGTCTATGTGTGTGTGTGTGTGTGTGTATCTGTGTGTACGTCTATGTGTGTCTGTATCTGTGTACATGTCCTGTGTGTGTGTATATATGTGTACATGTCTATGTGTGTGTGTGTGTATCTGTGTGTACAAGTCTATGTGTGTGTATCTGTGTGTACATGTCTGGGTGTGTGTGTATCTGTGCGTACATGTCTATGTGTGTGTGTTTATCTGTGTGTACATGTCTATGTGTGTGTGTGTGTATCTGTGTGTACATGTCTATGTGTGTGTGTGTATCTGTGTGTACATGTATATGTGTGTGTGTATCTGTGTGTACATGTCTATGTGTGTGTGTATCTGTGTGTACATGCCTATGTGTGTGTGTATCTGTGTGTACATGTCTATGTGTGTGTGTATATGTGTGTACATGTCTGTGTGTGTGTGTATATCTGTGTGTACATGTCTATGTGTGTGTGTATATCTGTGTGTACATGTCTATGTGTGTGTGTGTATCTGTGTGTACATGTCTATGTGTGTGTGTGTCTGTGTGTACATGCCTATGTGTGTGTGTATCTGTGTGTACATGTCTGTGTGTGTATCTGTGTGTCCATGTCTATGTATGTGTGTGTATCTGTGTGTACATGCCTATGTGTGTGTGTATCTGTGTGTACATGTCTATGTGTGTGTGTGTGTATTTGTGTGTATATGTCTATGTGTGTGGGTGTGTATCTGTGTGCCTGCGTGTGTGTGAGTGTGTGTGTGTGTGTGTACACGTCTATGTTTGTGTGTGTATCTGTGTGTACATGTCTATGTGTGTGTGTATCTGTGTGCCTGCATGTGTGTGTGTGTGTGTGTGTGTGTGTGTCCATGTCTATGTGTGTGTGTGTATCTGTGTGTACATGTCTATGTGTGTGTGTATCTGTGTGTACATGTCTATGTGTGTGTGTGTATCTATGTGCCTGCATGTGCGTGTGTGCGTGTATGTATCCGTGTCCGCGTGTGCGTCTGCCTGTCCGTATGAGTCATCTCCTGCAGTCATGCAGCCAGACTAACGCTGCGTGATTGCCCAAGAATGCAGCTGTGCCTGAGTGTGATACGGCGCAGTGGAGGAGGAGGGGGTGAAGGGAGGGGTGTTGGGGGCAGTGGGGGCTGGGACCTGCCCCAGGGGGGCAGTGGGCAAGTCTGGCACTGAGGAGAGTGGCTGGAGTGAGGAGAGCGGAGGGAGCGAGTCCCCAGGATGCCCGCTCCTCGTCCCCACACCCTGCACCGGGCGGGTGCCCCTCCCATCCACCACATCCTGTGAGCTGTCGTCACTGGAAGAGAGGGGACGGACGGGTGCAGCCCGCACGTTGGTTGACAACAGCCTCGGTGAGCAGTGGGCGATGGAACACGAGCTGAGATTCAAGCGTACCGTGCTGCCTCATTACCTGAAGATGCTCACCTCAGCACTGAGCCTGAATGACATCTCCAGCCGCGGCAGCCAACAACAACTGTGTCCCAGCGAGGAGACCGCGCTGGGAACGGCGGTGAGGGAAGCTCACTCACACGTCAGTGAGGCTGCAACACAGGCTGGGGCGGTGCTGGAAGACCTGGACAGGGAGGTGGAGGACGCAGCCGAGGAGAAGAGGAGCTGTGAGCAAGAGATGGGGAACGAGAAGCAGCAGCTTCTGCAGCTGGACAAGCAGATGGTGAGTGAGGAGAGCAGGAGAGAGGTGGTCAGAGATGATGTGGAGAGATGGCAGCTGGAGATGCGACAGGCTCAGCACACCCAGGATACGGAGAATGCCCGCAGGGCCCAGAAGAGGACACTGCGGAACTTGGGCATCGGGCTGGGCATCCTGCCCTTTGTGGGTAAGTTTGGGCATCTGATCACTCAGAGGGATCTTGGGGACCAAGTCTGTAACTCGCTGAAAGCGGCAAAGAAGGCGTACAGTGCTCTTGCTTCCATAGGTCAGGGCGGGGCATTGAGTATAAGAGTCAGGAAACCATGCAGCAGCTTTATAGGACTTTGGTCAGGCCACATTGTGTGCCGTTCTGCCCGACCCATTACAGGAAGGATGAGGAGGCTTTGGAAAAAACAAGAGGAGGTTTACCAGAATGTCTGAAGAAGGGTCTTGACCTTTCACGGGAGTCACGGTGGCGCAGCGAATGCAGCGCCGGAGACCCGGGTTCCATCCCGACTACGGGTGCTGTCTGTATAGTTTGTACCTTCTCCCCGTGACCTTCCTGGGTTTTCTCCCAGATCTTCGGTTTCCTCCCACACTTCAAAGATGTACAGGTACTTTGTGAGCTAATTGGCTTGGTGTAAATGTAAAAATTGTCCCTGGTGTGTGTAGGATAGTGTTAGTGTGCGGGGATCGCTGGCCGGCCCGGACCCGGTGGGCCGAAGGGCCTGTTTCCGTGCTGTATCTCTCAACTAAACTAATCTAAACCTGAAACGTCACCTAGCCAAGTTCTCCAGAGATGCTGCCTGAGTTACTCCAACAATCCAACACCAGAATGTTCACCAGAATGATGCCTGGGTTAGTGGGTATTAGCTGCAGGGAGAGGTTGGATGAACTCTGGAACGCCAGAGGTTGCAGGGAGGCCTGATAGTGGTATCTAAAATTATGTGAGGTGTTAGTTTGGGTAAAAGTTTGGCTAGGAGGCTGCAAGGTGACTTGGATAGGCTGGGTGAGTGGGCAAATGCATGGCAGATGCAGTTTAATGTGGATAAATGTGAGGTTATCCACTTTGGTGGCAAAAACAGGAAAGTAGACTTTTATCTGAATGGTGGCTGATTAGGAAAAGGGGAGATGCAAAGAGACCTGGGTGTCATAGTACACCAGTCATTGAAAGTAGGCATGCAGGTGCAGCAGGCAGTGAAGAAAGCAAATGGTATGTTCGCATTCATAGCAAAAGGATTTGAGTATAGGAGTAGGGAGGTTCTACTGCAGTTGTACTTGCACTTGGTGAGACCACACCTTGGAGTATTGCGTACAGTTTTGGTCTCGAAATCTGAGGAAGGACATTATTGCCATAGAGGGAGTGCAGAGAAGGTTCACCAGACTGATTCCTGGGATGGCAGGACTTTCATATGAAGAAAGACTGGATAGACTCGGCTTGTACTCGCTAGAATTTAGGAGATTGAGGGGGGATCTTATAGAAACTTACAAAATTCTTAAGGGGTTGAACAGGCTAGATGCAGGAAGATTGTTCCCGATGTTGGGGAAGTCCAGAACAAGAGGTCACAGTTTAAGGATAAGGGGGAAATCTTTTAGGACCGAGCTGAGAAAAACATTTTTCACACAGAGTGGTGAATCTGTGGAATTCTCTGCCACAGAAGGTAGTTGAGGCCAGTCCATTGGCTATATTTAACAGGGAGTTAGATGTGGCCCTTGTGGCTAAAGGTATCAGGGGGTATGGAGAGAAGGCAGGTACAGGATACTGAGTTGGATGATCAGCCATGATCCTATTGAATGGCGGTGCAGGCTCGAAGGGCCGAATGGCCTACTCCTGCAGCTATTTTCTATGTTTCTATGTTTCTAGACAGTCAGCACCTTTACTGACCAGGAGGGAACATTCAAATACTTTAGGGCATACCCTTAAGTTGAGAGGGTCAAAGTTTAAAGGAGATGTGGGGGGCAATTTATTTTACGCAGAGGGTGGCGGGTGCCTGGAACGCACTTGAGGCAGATGTCGTACAGGTGTTTAAAAGACTTCCAGATAGGCACAGGGGTATGCGGGGAATGGAGGGATAGGGTTCACGCAGACAGACAGAGGAGATTACATTTGGCATGGTGATCAGTACAACCCTTATGGGCCGAAGGGCCTGTTGCAGTGCTGCACTGGTCTACGTTCATATGTTCCCTGTTAATACAGTCCCATTACTTCTCTGGCTCCAGTCCCCTCAGCTCAGGATATGTACCAGGAGAGGCGACCATTCATCCTATCGAAGGTAGACAAAATTGCTGGAGAAACTCAGTGGGTGAGACAGCAACTACGGAGCGAAGGAAATAGGCAACGTTTCGGCCCGAAACGTTGCCTATTCCCTTCGTTCCGTAGATGCTGCCTCACCCGCTGAGTTTCTCCAGCATTTTTGTCTCCCTTCGATTTTCCAGCATCTGCAGTTCCTTCTTAAACACTCATCCTATCGAACCTTCCGGTCTGCCTTCCACCCAGATCTTACTGTGACCCCAGCTCCACATTCCCACTAACCCCACTCTCCCCTGACCTTTCACCCCTCGGTTCATAGTCATACATCTGTACAGCACAGAAACAGGCCGTTCGGCCCACATTGCCCGTGCTGACCAAGTTGTCATACTGGGTTAGTCCCATTTGCCTGTCTTTGGCCCATATCCCACTAAACCCTTCCTATCTATATTTCTGTCAAAATGTATTTTTAAAGTGTTAATTGTATCCTCTTCTTCAGCTTCCTCTTGCAGCTCATTCCAGATACGGACTATCCGCCGAGTGAAAAAGTTGCCCCTGGGGTCATTTCTAAATGTCTCCCCTCTCACCTTAAGCCTTTAGACTTTTACTTCAGTCTTTAGTGATACAGTGTGGAAACAGGCCCTTCGGCCCACCGAGTCCGCACCGACCAGCGATCACCCCATACACTAACACTATCCGGCCCACTCGATAAATTTACACAAGCCAATTAACCTACAACCCTGTACGTCTTTGGCACCCGGAGAAAACCCTCGTGGTCACAGGGAGAACTTACTCCTTACAGAGAGCGCACATAGTCAGGATCGAACCCGGGCCTCTGGCGCAGGAAGGCAGCGACTCTACCGTTGCGCCACCATGCCGCCATGTTACACGAGTCAGTGCCCTCTAGTCTTACAATCCTCTACCCTGGGAGAAAGAGTGTGAGCCTTTACTTTATCAGTGTCTATCATGTGCCACCCTGAGTGTCGGTGGGGAGAGTGGGTGAGGGGGAGAGGGGGTGGGTGGGTGAGGGGGGAGAGGGGGTGAGGCGGAGGGAGAGAGGGTGAGGGGGAGAGTGAGTGGGTGAGGGGGAGAGGGGGTGAGGGGGAGAGGGGGTGAGGGGGAGAGTGGGTGAGGGGGAGAGGGGGTGAGGGGGAGAGGGGGTGAGGGGGGAGAATGGGTGAGGGGGAGAATGTGTGAGGGGGAGAGTGTTTGTGGGTGTGTGAGGAAGAGTGCCGGGGTGGGGGGAGTGCATGTGGGCGGTGATCCAGGGAGTAGTGGTCAGTGACTGCCTACAGCGCTGGTGAGCAATGCTGAGGCTGGAGGAACAGAAAGTGCTTATTCAACGACAGAGAGCAGCTGAGTCTGCAGCTCACCCCAACAGCTTCCTGTGTGGTGTCACACCGCCCTGCCTCAGCCCAGCAACGCAGATCCATCCCTGCAACACAGACCCCAGTGTTGAAACACAGGCCCCAGCCCAGCAACACAGGCCCAGCCCAGCAACACAGGCCCCAGCCCAGCAACACAGGCCCAGCCCAGCAACACAGGCCCCAGCCTAGCAATGCAGGCCCCAGCCCAACACTGCAGGCCCCAGCCCAGCAACACAGGCCCCAGCCCAGCAACACAGGCCCAGCCCAGCAACACAGGCCCCAGCCCAGCAATGCAGGCCCCAGCCCAACACTGCAGGCTCCAGCCCAGCAACACAGGCCCCAGCCCAGCAACACAGGCCCCAGTGTTGAAACACAGGCCCCAGCCCAGCAACACAGGCCCAGACCAGCAACACAGGCCCCAGCCCAGCAACACAGACCCCAGTGTTGAAACACAGGCCCCAGCCCAGCAACACAGGCCCAGCCCAGCAACACAGGCCCCAGCCCAGCAACACAGGCCCCAGCCCAGCAACACAGGCCCCAGCCCAACACTGCAGGCTCCAGCCCAGCAACACAGGCCCCAGCCCAGCAACACAGGCCCCAGCCCAGCAACACAGGCCCCAGCCCAGCAACGTAGGCCAGCAACACAGGCCCCAGTGCAACACTGCAGGCCCCAGCCCAGCAACACAGGCCCCAAAGCTGGTACACGGGCGCTCCCTACTCTAATCAACTTGAGCAGTTTCCCCTCTCATCCCCATTCTCCTGCCTTCTCCTCGTGACCTTTGAAATCTTTGCTAATCCCGGCAGCCCCCCCCCCCCCCCTTCAATTATCTGATGTTATTTTTGCTATTATCCTTTCAGTTGGTGGTGGAGTCAGCGATGATCGTGTTTAAGGGACTGTGGATAGGCGCATGGATAAGCAGGGAATGGAGGGATACAGATTCTCTGTAGGCAGATGGTACCGACATTGTGGGCTGAAGGGCCTGTTCTATGTACTAACCTCCCTCCCTCTGTCACCAGCAATCCCTCTGGTTGTGGGATCCTGTAGAGAAATGTCTCGTTGTGAGGCATTGATTGAGGAGGCAGTGAAGGACAAGGCGGAGGCGAAGGTGAAGCTTGACCAGGCATCTCTGGAGCTGGACCAGTGCCGGCAGAAGCTGCAGGAGCTGCAACACCGCAGGCTGGAGGTGGACAACGGGCTGCGGGAGAGGCAGAGTGAGCTGCAGATGCTGCACCATGCACTGGAGCAGCTGCTCAGCTCCAGGAGGAAGGTATCCAATGAGCTGGACCATCTCAGCTCACTCAGAGCCCAGCTGGACGTGCTGACCACCCGCTGTGGGCAGGATGCATACGCCGGGTACGGGCTGATCCATGGCCGGCTCATCTCCCTCCTCTCCCACCTGCACGGACACAGCTTCAGCCTCCAGCTCCTGGCAGATCCCCGAGTGCTCAGTAAACTCACCCTGCTGGACGGCAATGGGCCGAGCACTGGAGGCTCAGAGAGTGGTGGGGGGGCCATGAACCATGACCCCTGACTGACCCCCCCCCCCTCACCACCCACACCTCACAGCCCAGGGTCAGAGAGTGGTGGGGGAGGGGATCACTGACACAACATAATGAAATCCTTACTTGCTGCAGCTTGATGGTCCTTTATTGCAATAACAAATAAATATATAATAATCAAGAATGCAATGATTAATATCCATAATACTCACGCAAACTTTGAACTTCATAGTGCAACCAAAGCCACGGTCCATAGAAGATCACAGTTGCTGAGGTCAGTGTTGTGCAGTGTTCAAGAGCCTGATGGTTGCTGGGATGAAGCTGTTCTTGAACCTGGAGGTCAGGGTTTTCAGGCTCCTGTACCTTCTTCCCGATGGTAGCAGCGAGATGAGAGAGTGGCCAGGCTGGTGTGGGTCTTTGATGATGCTGGCTGCCTTTTTGAGGCAGCGCCTCCTGTAGATCCCTTCGATTGTGGGGAGATCAGTAGCTGTGATGGACCGGGCAGTGTCCAACACTCTTCCTTCCTTGGGTGTTTGAGCTGTCGAACCAGGCCATGATGCAACCAGTCAGTGTGCTCTCTACTGTACACCTGTAGAAATTCGACAGTATTTATCGACAAGCCCAATCTCCTCAATCTTAGGAAGCAGAGACAATGATGGGCTTTATGTGTGATTACATCAATGTGTTGGGCCCAAGACACTTCTTCACAGATATACACACCATGGATCATGAAGCTGCTGAATCTCCAACTTTCATAACATCACTTTATCTCTTTAGCTGCAACCAAGGTTGAACTTCCTTTGAGTTCAGGTGGACTTTCAGAAAGCCTTTAAGGTCCCGCACGGGAGACTGGTGACTAAAATTAGAGCACATGGTATTTGGGGGTAGGGTGTTGACATGGATAGAAAATTGGTTGACTGACAGGAAGCAAAGAGTAGGAGTGAACGGGTCCTTTTCAGAATGGCAGGCAGTGGCGAGTGGAGTGCCGCAAGGCTCGGTGTTGGGGCCGCAACTGTTTACCACATATATTAATGATTTGGAAGAGAGAATTAGGAGCAACACTAGCAAGTTTGATGGATGACACAAAGCTGGGTGGCAGTGTGAACTGTGAAGAGGATGTTAAGAGGTTGCAGGGTGACCTGGACAGGTTGAGTGAGTGGGCAGATGCGTGGCAGATGCAGTATAATATAAGATAAATTTTGGTGGCAAAAACAAGGGGGCAGATTATTATCTCAATGGGGTTAGGTTGGGTAAGGGGGAGGTACAGCAAGACCTGGGCGTCCTTGTACACCAGTCACTGAAAGTTGGCGTGCAGGTACAGCAGGCAGTGAAGAAAGCTAATGGAATGTTGGCCTTCATAACAAGAGGATTTAGTATTTAGTATATCTTTATTGTCATTTTCCTGAGTACTCACATACCCAGAGGAAACAAAAAAACATTGCTCAACCAGTGTCCATTCAGTGTGCAGTAAAAAATAAATAGAAATAAAAATACATATATCATGAACAAATTAAACACTCTACTCTCTACTAAACATCAACAGGTGTTCCGATCAACAGCGGCACGACAGTGGCTCTGCGGCAGTGTGTCCAGGTTGGTGGTTGGTGCGCGATACTTTGGCAGGGGGCAAAGTCCGTTTATCAGTCTTATAGCCTGCGGGAAGAAGCTGAGGAGCATCCTGCTGGTTTTGCAGCTAATGCTCCTGTACCTCTTCCCAGATGGCAGGATGGAGAATATGTGATGCGATGGGTGGTAGGGGTCTTTGATGATGGAGATGGCTCTGCTGATACATCTCTTCCTGTATATGTCAGTATAGGAGAAAAGAGGTTCTTCTGCAATTGTATAGGGCTCTGGTAAGACCACATCTGGAGTATTGCGCACAGTTTTGGTCTCCTAATTTGAGGAAGGACATCCTTGTGATTGAGGCAGTGCAGCGTAAGGTCACGAGATTGATCCCTGGGATGGCAGGACTGTCATATGAGGAAAGATAGAAAAGACTAGGCTTGTATTCACTGGAGTTTAGAATGATGAGGGGGGATCTTATAGAAACATATAAAATTATAAAAGTACTGGACAAGCTAGATGCAGGAAAAATGTTCCCAATGTTGGGCGAGTCCAGAACCAGGGGCCGCAGTCTTAGAATAAAGGGGAGGCCATTTAAGACTGAGGTGAGAAAAAACGCTTACACCCAGAGAGTTGTGAATTTATGGAATTCCCAGCCACAGAGGGCAGTGGAGGCCAAGTCACTGGATGGATTTAAGAGAGAGTTAGGTAGAGCTCTAGGGGCTAGTGGAGTCAAGGGATATGGGGAGAAGGCAGGCACGGGTTATTGATTGGGGACAATTGGCCATGATCACAATGAATGGTGGTGCTGGCTCGAAGGGCTGAATGGCCTCCTCCTGCACCTATTTTCTATGTTTCTATGTTTGTATGACTGCTTCAGGTGCAGTTAGTGCCCAAGGGAGTTAGGCATCCAGTCTGCAGGCTGGCAAACACAGGCAGGACAACAGAATACCACCCATCACACTCTAGCCACTCCTCGCCTGCCTGAACCACAACCGAGATCACTACATTGTCTCGCTCCCAAAGAAACAACATTGGCTGGATGTGTGTAAGGAGGAACTGCAGATGTTGGTTTAAACTGAAAATAGACACAAAAAGCTGAAGTAACTCAGCGGGGCAGGCAGAATCTCTCTCTAGAGAGAGAGAGAAGGAATGGGTGACGTTTCAGGTCGAGACCCTTCTTCAGATTATTTTATATTTATGAAGAAGGGTTTCGATCCGAAACGTCCCCCATTCCTTCTCTCCAGAGATGCTGTTTGTCACGCTGAGTTACTCCAGCATTTTGTGTCTATTTGACATACGCTGGATGTTGGATGGCCCAGGGTCAAACTCTGCATGGAACGGGCTGTCAGTCGGATCGGCCTCTTGGTAAAGTCACCTAACACTGCTCTACTGTGATATGCTCACAATAAACTTACTCTCTCTCACACCGCCTCCTGTATTTGTCAATGGCCACCTCTGCTTCAACAGTAGTGCTCCCTGTTTCAGTTCAAGAGTCAAGAGTGTTTTATTGTCATGTGTCCCAGATAGAACAATGATATTCTGACTTGCAGCAGCACAACAGAATATGTAAACATAGTACACTGTAAACAATATAATAAACGAGAAAAAAAGTTCAGTGTGTGTATGTATACATACACATACCCACATATACATATACCATCAACTACCATCTACTCCACAGTCAAAAAGGCACAACAGAGGATGTACTTCCAGTGGCAGCTGAGGAAACACAATCTGCCACAGTCAATGATGGTCCAATTCTACACGGCCATCATAGAGTCTGTCCTCACCTTCTCCATCATGGTCTGGTTCGGCTCAGCCACCAAGCACGACACCTGGAGGCTGCAGCGAATTGTCCGATCAGCAGAGAAGGTTATTGGCTGCAACCTTCCCTCCATTGATGAACTGTACACTGCAAGGGCCAGGAAGCGAGCGGGCAAGACCATCTCTGACCCCTCTCACCCAGGCCACAAACTCTTTGAATCACTTCCCTCTGGAAGGCGACTCCGGATTGTCAAAGCTGCCACAGCCAGACATAAAAACTGTTTTTATCCATGAGTAGTTGCTCTACTCAACAGCCAAAAATCTGTAGCCTCCCTTTGATCTGGTATTTTGTTGGTTCACATAGAAACATAGAAACATAGAAAATAGGTGCAGGAGTAGGCCATTCAGCCCTTCGAGCCTGCACCGCCATTCAATATGATCATGGCTGATCATCCAACTCAGTATCCTGTACCTGCCTTCTCTCCATACCCCCTGATCCCTTTAGCCACAGGGGCCACATCTAACTCCCTCTTAAATATAGCCAATGAACTGGCCTCAACTACCTTCTGCGGGAGAGAATTCCAGAGATTCATCACTCTCTGTGTGAAAAAGTTTTCCTCATCTCGGTCCTAAAAGATTTTCCCCTTATCCTTAAACTGTGACCCCTTGTTCTGGAGGTCGTGTTTCACGTGCTTGATCAATGGTGTTTTATCATTAATGTTTTATTATTATTAATGTTTAGTGTTTTCTGAGTCATTCGTAACTGTCACTGTATGTCATGTTGTCACTTGTGGGCGGAGCACTAAGGCAAATTTCTTGTATGTGAATACTTGGCCAATAAACTTATTTACTTACTTGCACAGAAAACAGACACAAAAACCTGGAGTGACTCAGCGAGGCAGGCAGCATCTCTGGAGAGGACGAATGAGTGACATTTCGGGTTAAGACCCTTCTTCAAACTGAGAATCAGGGGAAGGAAAGACAAGAGATATAGACGCTGATATAGAGATATCGAAGAAATGAATGAAAGATATGCAAAAATAACTATGTTAAAGGAAACAGGTCAAGGTTAGCTGTGGGAGCAATGAGACTCAACAAGATTACTTTGAAGGTAGTACAACGGTGAGGGAGGGATGGCGAGAGAGATGGGGGATGCAAGGATTACTTGAAGTTAGAGAAATCAATATTCATACCACATAGTTTTAAGCTATCCAAGCAAAATGTGATTTTGGCAACCAAGAGAAAATAGAATATGTGGCCACTGTTTGACAGATGAGGTTGAAACAGAGGTGCACTTCCTCCTAACATGCAAAAACAATGATAAAACAAGGAAAACATACTTTGACAAACTCAGTCTGTCAACCCCAGATTTAAAAAAACTAGATGATACATCAAAACTAAGAATAATCCTTGGTGAAGGAAATAGGCACATCTTGGTGCACAATGCCATAACCTGAGAGACGGTGAATGACCAACATGCACATATGCACGCACACACTAATCGACATTAACTAATACTAAGAAATTAATATTGAATTGCTAAACTTGCTATTGTGTTGTACTGCTTACAGCTGCAAGGACGTGTAGCAATCAATAAAGGGCTATAGGTGTATTGCGAGTATATAGATAGATGTACAGGGGCATATCTATCCATGCACTGTATACTTGTATTTATATTTATGCATTTTAAAATATGTATGTCATGTTTTATACTTTGGCAATATAACGATGTATTTTATCATGCCAATAAAGTTTTTTTAAATAAATAAATAAAATGAAATATGAGATGGTGTTCCTCCAATTTGAATTTGGCCTCACCCAGACATTGGAGGTGGTCAAGGAATGAAAGGTCAGTGTGGGAATGGGAAGGGACACACACCCCACAATAAAACAAACAAACAATAATACCTTAATAACAATTATAGTCTATGTATAGACAAGAACTGCAGATGTCAGTCTAAACCGAAGATAGACAGTATTACATGGGGGGAGGGTGCTGGAGTAGAGGAGGAAGCAGGGGGGAATGAAGGGGACAATGGGAATTAAAAGATACAACACGAGGTACTTGCTGGAGATGTGGTAAGAAAGGCCATTAGGCTTGAGATTGCAAATGCTCCCTACAGCTACAGCAAGGGAACGCCCAACAGGGAGGGTGTCCAGCCCCTTACAGATATTGTTATAATCTCTAGAACAGCCCCACTCTCGTTACTGGGAAGACAGGCTCTGTGCATACTAGAGGCACTTATACTGTACTGCAGGCGGTATGTTTATAGAACTCCTACAAATGCAGACACATCAATTGCTAAATATAATTAAGGAGGAAGAACAAGGGCAAAAGATGCCCATCCTATATTGTTGGCAATTGAGTAGCAATCCGTACAGTCAATTGGTTAATCAAATCCATTGTGCTCCACAAAGAGGCCAGAATTTACAGTATCTTGTTGAAACCAGCCAAGAACATAAGCTCCTGTCTACGGGCACCCTGAGGGAGTTCCGGGACCGCTGGGCTCCGCAGGGTGTTGAATGTATCCTCAATAAGGGTTGTAACATAGTTGTATAGTAGTTTATTATGGATACATGTTTGTATTGTGTTATGGTGGTGGGTTCTGGCTTGTTTTATTGTAGTGTAAATATTATTTTTAATAATTGAATACATTTTTTTATTTAAAAAAAAAAAAAAAAAAAAAGATCTTAAGCTAACACATTGCACTGCATTATATACACACCTCCCTAATCCTGGATACCAGGAAAAAGTCTCCCCCTGGTTGAATAAACTCGAACAATTAATAGTGACCCCATTATTTGTTGTTTGGGGTCCCGGGATTAGGAATAATGGTACGCCTCTCTCAAAACCAAAGGGATCGATTTGAGATGAGAGATACTTCTGAGTCACACTTGACCGTAGCTACTAGACCTCCAGCAACAGCGAAGGAAATGGGAGATATGATAGAAAAGGCTGAAGGACAAACAGTCAATTCACGTATTAAAGTTACCAATGACAAAAGAAGATGTCCAGATTGACTTCTTTGGTGACACGGGAGGGAAGATCACATGGGTCAGAAAGGAATGGGACACTATGTTTAAAAAGCAACAGCCACCTACTGAAGATCCATCAAGGTTACCAATGGCTCTGGTCCAAGTACCCTCTGAACTATGGGCAAAGCATAAGAATCATGTGGGGCGAGAGCGTTCAGCCCCTGAACATAAAGTGACTTTAAAAAAAAGGTGCTGATTTGCCATGTTTAGAACGGTATTGACGGACCCGGGAGGCTGAAGAAGGGATAGCTATGGTCATCATATATTTATTACAGCAAGGAGTATTAGTGAAAACGCATAGTCCGTGTAATACCCCTATTCTGCCAATCCCGAAAGTGGGAAGACGTAATGAATGGAGTTTGGTCCAAGAATGAGAGCTGCTAACAAAATAGTGATCCCTATTGCTCCTTTAGTACCTGACACATATATTATTCTGTCATCCGTACCGGCAGAAGCTGACACCTTTACAGTAATTGGCCGATGTTTGGCCTTTTTCTCCAAGCCCCTGCATAAAGACAGCCAGTTCCTGTTTGCTTTTACGTACAAGGATCAACAATACACCTGGACTAGGCGACCCCAGGGGTATACTGAAAGCCCGGCTGTATATGCAGCAGCAGTGAAAAATGATCTGGAGGAATGCCAATTATCAGAGAGGTCTACTTTGGTCCAGTATGTCGATGGTCTTGGGGTAGCCTCTGTGATGGGTCCTGACTGTAAAGAAGCTTTGGCAGGAAGAGGGCATAAAGTATCCCTGGGAAAACTACAGTTCTACCAGCCTAGTATCTGGGATTCCGGCTGCAGGAAGGCAGAAGGAGACTTGCGAAAGGTAGAATAAAAGCAAGAGAGAACATCCCGGTCCCAAAGACAAAGAAGTACATTCTCTCCTTCTTAGGCATGATGGATTACTGCAGACAATGGATCCATGACTACAGGGAACTAGATGCAGCATTGCGTTCAGCCACCTTGCAGGCTGAGCCCTCCAGAGTAGCATGGACTGCAGAAAGGGACCAGGCGTTTAGAAATCGAAAGAATGCTATGGTTACTGCTCCGGCGCTGGGATTGCCAAATTATAAAAAGTCCTTTCAACTCTATGTAAATGAATCAAAGGGGTTTGCGACTGGGGTCCTGGCTCAAGAACATGGAGGGGGATAAAGACTGGTAGCCTGTAAATTCCGTGGCTTTACCAGCTGTAGTAAGTGGCACGCCAGCCTGCTTGCGAGCTGCAGGGGCGACGGCTACAATGATAGAAAAATCAATCCCCATCGTTCTTGATCACCCGTGTGTAGTAATTGTTTCTCATGCTGTGATGTTATTATTGAACTCAGCGGCTACACAGCATTTCACAGCCGCTAGAAGAACAGGATATGAGGTTATCCTTTTATCACATCCAAACTATACTTATCAGCGGTCACCTGCTATAAACATAGTTCCTTTTGTAGCAAAAGAAGGATGTGCCCATGGTTGTCTACTGCTTGTAGAAGCCGCTGCCACTCCCCGACTGGTCTTATAGAGTCATCCGATTGATAATCCTGACCTGGTCCTATTTACTGATGGCTCTTCACACCAACCTAGCGATGGCAGATTATTAACAGGATATGCAGTGGTCACCACACCAAGTGCTGGAGGTGTACGCTTTACCATCCAGAACGTCCACTCAGGCGGCTGAGCTGTATGCCCTGACTCGTGCCTGCATATTGGCAAAAGATCAAAGTGCTAATATCTACACCGATTCTCGTTCTGCGTTTCAGATTCAGATTCAGATTCAGATTCAATTTTAATTGTCATTGTCAGTGTACAGTACAGAGACAACGAAGTGCATTTAGCATCTCCCTGGAAGAGCGACATAGCAAATGATTTGAATAAATAATAATAAGTGTGGGGGGGGGGGTGATTGGCAGTCACCGAGGTACGTTGTTGAGTAGAGTGACAGCCGCCGGGAAGAAGCTGTTCCTGGACCTGCTGGTTCGGCAACGGAGAGACCTGTAGCGCCTCCCGGATGGTAGGAGGGTAAACAGTCCATGGTTGGGGTGAGAGCAGACCTTGGCGATGCTGAGCGCCCTCCGCAGACAACGCTTGCTTTGGACAGACTCAATGGAAGGGAGCGAGGAACCGGTGATGCGTTGGGCAATTTTCACCACCCTCTGCAGTGCCTTCCGGTCGGAGACAGAGCAGTTGCCATACCATACTGTGATGCAGTTGGTAAGGATGCTCTCGATGGTGCAGCGGTAGTTCACCAGGATCTGAGGAGACAGATGGACCTTCTACAGTCTCCTCAGGAAGAAGAGACGCTGGTGTCCGGGGAGGGGGTTTAGGGTTGTACATGACTTTGGGCAGTTATGGAAAAATAGAGGATTCATCTCATCAACAGGAAAGACTATTAAGCATGATATTTATTGAATGCTACCCAATTGCCACGGCAAATTGCAATTATTAAATGCGAAGCTCATACATCATCGCATGGTGATGTATCAAAACGAAACAGATAAGCTGAATATGTAGCCAAACAGGTTGCCCTGAGGCAAACCCCACAATTACAGGCGGCTAAAATTAAGTCTGCAGCACATAGAAAGCTCCCGGTTACCAGAACCTAGCATCACTCCAGGAAAGAATTCCTGGAACAAAGCAAGGTGTTATCAAGACCCCATTGTCTGGGTCCACCCTGTTGGTCGGGTAGTTTGCCCCAGGAGCCTACTGTTATCCCTGTCTCGCCTAGCTCATGGACAGGCTCACATGGGAGAAGGGGGGGGGGGGGGGGGGGGGGGGGTGGCAAACGCATTGTCCCAGCAATGGTATGCACCAGGTATATCAGTCATACAGTCTATATTACTAAATCTCTGATTTTGACCGCTTTTGGCCGACTGTGCTGCGATTTCCGAGAGAACGCCACCACCTACGGCCGTCATTTTTGGCCACCTCACTCAGAGCCCCCCTCCGCCATATGAGTGTGGAGGACTTTTTCCATCGATGAAAAATGAGAGAGATATTAATGTTTTTACATAATTTCCCATTCTCTCTGCTGTCCCCGCTGGCGGCAGGGGGAGGGACTATAAAACCAGGAAGTGTCGTGCCTCACTCAGTCTCTGCCAGACCAGGAAGCGAGAGGGTCATGGCTCTCTGAGCTGCGAATAACACTGAACGCACGTCTACTCCACGGTGAGTCCCCTCGATGAGGCTGTAAAGTGGCTGCAGCCCTTTTTAAAAAGTTTGTGTTCACAAAATGAATTTTGGTTGTCGGATGGCTGCAGCCCAATTGTTTGCCTCTCCTTTTTGACAAGTTTGTGTTCACAAAATGAATTTTGGTTGTCGGGTGTCTGCAGCCCAATTGTTTGCCTTGCCTTTTTTTAACAAGTTTTTCTTTAACAAAATGAATTTTGGTTGTCGGGTGTCTGCAGCCCAATTGTTTGCCTCGCCCAAGCATCCATACGGCCCACAATGTCTATACTAGCCCTCTGGAAAATGAATTTTGTACCTTCAGCCCGCAACACCCAACCCCCCCCCCCCCCCACTGGTGAACAGTATTGGAATTGGTGGAGAGGTGGAATATTGCGTTGGTGACCAGCCCTCCCGTGTGATGCTGGGACCCAACGGGTCCCACTTAGTCTAGTAATTGATAAAGTTCTTCTTATTATCGAGTCCACACACACGAGATTAGAAGATGTTCAGCCAGAGCTGAACACATTTCTCGGCATCTGCATACAATGGTGTCTGTCTTGTCGCTTCTTGTGCTTCTTGTGCGTGGTGGTGGAAAGATTGGTGGAGACAGGGCCGCGACGTGAACGCTCTTTCCTTAACCCCATTGATAAAGTTGCAAGAACATGTCTGGTGTGTCAATAACATAATAGAGGGAAGACACCTGCAAAATGTGATCACCTACCACAACCTGAAATGCCTTCTGAGATTTGGTACAATGCCAGCAGCAAAGGGTTTTAACTACATTCTGGTCATTATTGATATGGTCTCCAGATGGGTGGAAGCACATCTCACAAGGAGGGATGATGCAAGGACGGTAGGCAATATTTTAATGAAAGAAATAATACCTAGATTTGGGATACCCATGGGAATAAAAAGTGACAGAGGAAATTATTTCACCAGTAAATTAGTTCAGAATTTGTAGAAGGCTCTTCCAGTAGAATTTACACATACCATATCAACCACAATCCTCAGGGATGGTAGAAAGAGTAAATGGAGAGATAAAAGCCACTTTGGCCAAAGTATGCCAGACGACATGCCCATTGTGATGTATACCTTGAGAAATCAGAAAAATAGAATAACAGGCCTAACACCTCACGAGATTTTGATGGGACGACCTATGACATCAAGAACCCGACCCCCGATGACTCCTGAGAAGATAGCTCTAATTTAGAATGATGAAAAATCCATAACATATGCTCAAGCCATGTGTGAATCAGTTAGTAAAATCTATGAAAAAGTTAAGCCGGCACAGGTCCCACTGGCTGAAGGAAATTTGCATCCGTTTAAACTAGAAGATCAGATTTATGAGTGAGCAATGAGCAAGGATTACATAGAAACATAGAAACATAGAAAATAGGTGCAGGAGTAGGCCATTCAGCCCTTCGAGCCTGCACCGCAATTCAATATGATCATGGCTGATCATCCAACTCAGTATCCTGTACCTGCCACAAGGGCCCATCTTAAATATAGCCAATGAACTGGCCTCAACTACCTTCTGTGATTCAATATGATCATGGCTGATCATCCAACTCAGTATCCTGTACCTGCCACAAGGGCCCCTCTTAAATATAGCCAATGAACTGGCCTCAACTACCTTCTGTGGCAGAGAATTCCACAGTGTAAAAATTGATTTTCTCATCTCGGTCCTAAAAGACTTCCCCCTTATCCTTAAACTGTGACCCCTTGTTCTGGACTTCCCCAACATCGGGAATAATCTTCCTGCATCTAGCCTGTCCAACCCCTTAAGAATTTTGTAAATTTTGTGATGGAAAGGACCATATTTGGGGCTACTAACAACACGGACAGCAATAAAAGTAAAAGTAAGTCCCAATTGGGTACATGCCACTAGATGTGAACAGCATCACTCAGATGGAACCCTCGAGGAGAAGGAAACAAAAGAACCATAAAATTTTGTCGTGATAAAGAAAGTGTCAAAATGTAGACATTTATTTTATTAACTATCTTTGTAGTATTAAATACATGAATATATTAACATTATAGGTTCAGTGAGGATATGAGGGGTGAAGTGAGGAATCTAGATAGTTTCAAGAAACAGGATGAAGGTAGAAGTTGGAGTATGAAATTCAATGAACAACTTTCACACAGAACACAGTGAACTCGCTGCTATAAGAAAAACAAGCTTCCTTATCTGATTAGAATGTTGGGTTTGTGCCCATAGTCTTTCACATGCAGAAGGAGGTATCCCTTTGGAGGTATCCAGGATGGGTTCCAACCAAAATTATAATCGGGCATATGTGCCTCCATTTTTGCAACTGATTAATGAGAGAACATTATTAATATCTTTCTTACTATAAGTGTTCATAAAGATCAACAAGGAGGGAACTGTGGAAGAAAAATGTATATCCTTCCTTACTTAATTTTGATTGGAATTCAATAAGGTAAGAAAGGGTGTTTGGATGTGACAATTGGCAGCTCTCGCTTGACCAGGTGCAGATGAGGTTCGTGAGAATCGGCAAAGTAAGATTAGACGTGTTACATCTTGTCTGGGAATGTGTGGCTAAAGGGATCAGGGGGTATGGAGAGAAGTGGATAAAAGCTACTTTAGAAGTGGCCCTTGTGGCTAAAGGGATCAGGGGGTATGGAGAGAAGGCAGGTACAGGATACTGAGTTGGATGATCAGCCATGATCATATTGAATGGCTCGAAGGGCCCGAATGGCCTACTCCTGCACCTATTTTCTATGTTTCTATGTGTTGAAGGGTGGGTGGTAAATGTAAACATGAAATAGTAGAGGAGATAACGAAGCTTGTTTTCCCTTCTGTGAGAAGTTACAGTAGATCACCCGTGCCCCCTACCGCTAGTGGCATAGAAATGTTACTGTAAATGGAGGGGCTTATGGTTGGCGCGGAGAGGGGATAGTGGCGTGAGCCGCCTGAAAGGCAAGATAGAATAATGTCAAGCTGCCCTCGTATTATGTTTGACTTGTATTAACAATCTGTTGTTGAATAAGATAACCATAAGCGAACAGTATGATATGACTAATGAAATAATTGGTACCCATGTAGTTGATAGAATATTTTTGGAGAGTAGTATTTAACAAAAGTAAACAAAAGTTATTTACTGCACAGTTTTACTGTCGGCTAATTCTGCTGTGGAGTTAGAGAACTGGTGAGCAGTTTTACTGCAGCCATTTGTCCGTGATATCATGCAATCAAATCTCAAAGCAAATCTGCAAAGTCTCTGCTTTTCATTTTCCATTCATTTCCCTCTAAATTAATATCTTCCACAGACGGGCGCAGCGCACAAACTCCTGGGCAGAGCGGATGGAGACCTCCTCCCCTTGGTCAGGGAACAGAGGTGGCTGATAACCAAGGGAGCAGTGGAATGGAGACAGAACTGGGCAGAGAATTGTGGGCATATTCGATCCATACCAATTAGCTAGACCAGGTGGTAGGGTTGGCAGACACCAGGCATCGTAGGGTGGTCTCCAGGGCCTGGTTGGCTCTCTCCGACTGACCATTAGATTGTAGATAGAACCCAGATGAGAGGCTGGCGGAGGAGCCAACCAGGGAGCAGAAAGCCTTCCAAAGTTGTGAGGTGAACTGCGGACCCCTTATAATATAATAACTTTATTTAATAATAACTTTATTTATAAAGCACTTTAAACAACTACAGTTGCCACAAAGTGCTGTACATGAGAACTCATGAACAAAAAGCTATTACAAACAATTAAAAACCATTAAAAACCGTAAAACGAAGGACTATAAAAAACACACTAAAAATTAAAAGACATTAAAAGCACTAAATACAGGAGCAATGCCTCAGCCAGTGTCGAAAGCCAAAGAATAAAAATGTGTTTTTAGGGAGGATTTGAAGATGGACAGTGAGGGGGCCTGTCTGATGTGCAGCGGCAAGGTGTTCCAGAGTGCCGGAGCAGCAACAGAAAAGGCTCTATCCCCTCTGAGCTTCCGCTTAGACCTTGGTACCTCAAGGAGCAGCTGATCAGCTGACCTGAGGCACCGGGCAGGAGCATATAGGTGGAGCAGCTCAGAGAGGTAAGGCGGGGCGAGCCCATTCAACGATTTAAAAACAAATAAAATAATTTTGAAATGAACTCGAAAGTGCACTTGTCAGAGACCATGTCTCGAGGGAAAACCATGGAGTCTGATGACCTGGTTTACAATGAGGTGGGCGAGTTCTACAGCAGATGGGAGCTCAGGAAGAGGAAGCAAATGAGCAGCCTTGGAGAAACGGTCCACAATGGTAAGAATAACCATATTACCCTTGTACAGCGGAAAGCCGGTGATGAAGTCCAGGGTGATGTGGGACAAGGGACGGCGGGGAACAGGCAGGGGATGTAGGGACCAGGGGTAGGCTGATGGGATGTCTTATTCTATGCACAGGCAAAGCAGGTGGAGAGGAGAGACTTGGTGCCGACCTCCACGGTGGGCCACCAGAACCGCTGGCACAGCAGGTAGAGGGTACGGCCGACACCAGGCGAGATTACAGGAATGGGTCTACTGGAGTACTTCACAGTGGGCCGATCTGGGACAAATAACTTATTGGGGGGGGTCCAGAACCAGGATCGGGGTGATGATGCTGGGCATTGCAAACTGTGGTCTCAATCTCCCAGGTGATGGAGTCCACCAGGCAGGTGGGAGGCAGAATGAGTTTGTGGGATGGTTGTCCTGGTCGGTAAGTAACTGGCGGGAGTGGGAGTCAGGCTTGACATTCTTGGGCCCAGGACGGTATGACAAGGTGTAGTTAAACCAGGTGAAAAACAGGGCCCACTGCCGGCCTGCGGCCTATAACATCATGAAGCCGCAGTCTCTGGTAAGAAAGCGGCCAATTCTGGAACTATAAGTGTGTGTGTTCCGTCCATCCAGACGTCGGAGTTTCGATTATCCCGACGAGGGGGCTTCTACTTCGGGCCGTCCGTAGCGGCGACTGCGGAGGGTTCAAGGCCCCGACCACAGTGAACAGAAGGAGGAAGATTGACTGAATGTTATTGCCTTGCAACACAGTTAAGAATGCTGATTCCACTGTGGTGGATGTTTATGTTAAATTCTATTGTGTATTTCCTCCTAATCTGAGGAAGGACATTCTTGCCATAGAGGGAGTACAGAGAAGGTTCACCAGACTGATTCCTGGGATGTCAGGACTTTCATATGAAGAAAGACTGGATAGACTCGGCTTGTACTCGCTAGAATTTAGAAGATTGAGGGGGGATCTTATGGAAACTTACAAAATTCTTAAGGGGTTGGACAGGCTAGATGCAGGAAGATTGTTCCCGATGTTGGGGAAATGCAGAACAAGGGGTCACAGTTTAAGGATAAGGGGGAAATCTTTTAGGACCGAGATGAGAAAATCATTTTTCACACAGAGAGTGGTGAATCTGTGGAATTCACTGCCACAGAAGGTAGTGGAGGCCAGTTCATTGGCTATATTTAAGAGGGAGTTAGATGTGGCCCTTGTGGCTAAAGGGATCAGGGGGTATGGAGAGAAGGCAGGTACAGGATACTGAGTTGGATGATCAGCCATGATCATATTGAATTGCGGTGCAGGCTCGAAGGGCTGAATGGCCTACTCCTGCACCTGGTTTCTATGTTTCTTTTTGATTGTGTGGCTGCATGGTAACTCTAATATCACTGTACCTTAATTGGTGCATGTGACAATAAGTGTGAACTTGAACTTGAACTTGATCTGTTGCCGATGTCATCATTCCTCTCAGCCAAGAAGGCACAGGGGAGCATCTTCTGGTCCTTGGAGGAGTGTTGAGAAAGCACCACCCAACTTCAACATCAGAGGCATCAACCTCCACCACAAACTGACGGGCCGGGTCAGGATGCTCCAGGATGGGGGCGGTAGTGAGGCGTTGCTCAAGGTCCTGGAATGCCCCCTCAGCAGCAGGGGTCAAGTTGGGAAAAGGGGAAGTACAACGGGATCTGGGGGTCCTTGTTCATCAGTCTATGAAAGTAGGCATGCAGGTACAGCAGGCAGTGAAGAAAGCGAAAGGCATGTTGGCCTTTATAACAAGAGGAATTGAATATAGGAGCAATTAGGTCCTTCTGCAGTTGTACAGAGCCCTAGTGAGACCACACCTGGAGTATTGTGTGCAGTTTTGGTCCCCTAATTTGAGGAAGGACATTCCTGCTATTGAGGGAGTGCAGCGTAGGTTTACAAGGTTAATGTCATATGCTGAGAGAATGGAGCAGCTGGGCTTGTACACTCTGGAGTTTAGAAGGAAGAGAGGGTATCTCATTGAAACATATAAGATTGTTACGGGTTTGGACACGCTAGAGGCAGGAAACATGTTCCTGATGTTGGGGGAGTCCAGAACCAAGGGCCACAGTTTAAGCATAAGTGGCAAGCCATTTGGAACGGAGACGAGGAAACACTTTTTCTTACAGAGAGTGGTGAGTCTGTGGAATTCTCTGCCTCAGAGGGCAGTGGAGGCCGGTTCTCTGGTTACTTTCATGAGAGAGCTAGATAGGGCTCTTAAAAATAGCGGAGTCAGAGGATATGGGGAGAAGGTAGGAACGGGGTACTGATTTGGGATGATCAGCCATGATCACATTGAATTGCGGTGCTGGCTCGAAGGGCCGAATGGCCTACTCCTGCACCTATTGTCTATTGTCTATTGGGACCAGGCAAACTTGAAGGAGGTAGAGATAATGCAAGATGGCGGATGTGCAGGAGTGGACGCTGTCTGTGTATGGCAGCCTGCCCGCAGTCCGTCTCTTCACCTTTTTTTTATTTTAATTCCTGTTAAAAAATGTTAGCTGGAGGTCTTTTATGTGGTGGGTGGGGGGGGGGGAAGGGGGAAACTTTATTTCTTAGTCCCCTACCTGGTCGGAGAGGCAGCATCCCTCCGAGCTGCTTCTTCGCCCCGTCCTCGCGGCCTACCATCGAGAATGGAGCGGCGTTTCCTGTCGGGACCGGCCAGGACTACAGCTTCAGCGGTGGCACAGCGCTGGGACACCATCATGGAGCGGGTGATGCCTTACCGGGTCGCCGTGCGGTAAGCTCCGGAGCGCTGTGGCCGCCGACTCCCCAACACCGTGGAGTTGTGGCTGCGGGCGTCCGGCCGCGGGCGGCGCTGGATTTGGAGCGCCGCGGAGCCTGGGATCGAGTTCGCCGGGGTCGGAGCTCCAACCGGCGCGGCCTGAGGACTACGAGTGCCCCGGTCTCCGGGGAGGAGGCAGCCGCTCCAGACTTTCCCAGCCGCTGAGGAATGTTACACCCGACGCCGGAGTTCCATCTTCCCAGCAAGAGGGCCCTGAAAATCATCGGACTGGCTGCGAGGCCACAAATGGGCCCCGACCTCGGGTGTTTCACAGAGGAAGAGGACTTAACTTTCTGGTGCCTTTACCCACAGTGGAAAGTTTTGATTCTGCTGTGGGGGGACGTTTGTGTTGAACTCTATAATGTGTTGTGTCCATTTTCTTTATTATTTTAACCTTTTTCTCTGGTTTGTATGGAAACCTATTATCTATTTTATGTAAAGCACTTTGGTGTCAATGCGAGTTGACTTAAAACGTGCTATATAAATAAAACTTACTTACTTACTACTTACTAGAGAGGTGAGAGCAGTGAGAGGAGCAGCCAGGATGCTGTAGTTGAGGATAACGCGGAGGTAAACATTGGTGAAGCTGAGGAAGAGTTGTACCTCCCTCCGACTGGTAGAATCAGGTCAATCCACCACCGCTCTCACCTTTCCTGGATCCATCTCGACATGGCCAGCAGAGAGGACGTATCCCAGGGTGGACACCATGGGCTGGTGGAACTCACACTTCTCCACCTTGACGAGCAAATGGTTTTCCCACAGCCGCTGCAGGATGAGACGGACATGGCGGATATGTTCCAATGCAGGGCCAGAGAAGACGAGGATGTCATCCAGGTAAACAAAGACAAACCGGTTCAGCATGTCCCGGAGCACATCATTGACCAGAGCCTGGGCGTTGGTCAGGCTGAAGGGCATTACGAGGGGTGTGTTGAAGGCTGTCTTCCACTCATGTCCTTCCTTGATATGATCCAAGTGGTGGGCATT